>NC_064264.1:61266477-61548977 GCF_003254725.2 Canis lupus dingo
GCAGCGAGGCAGGCCCCGGGGTGGACACAGGGTGGAACTCCTCTCATGCCACACCCCAGGACATGACAGAGGAAACACAAGCCTAACGCAGGACTCGGGGTCTCGGCCCAAGGAAAGAGCATTACCCGGGCTCACCGAAGCCCTTGCTCGCCAGAGATGGTGAAAGGATGAATCTGGGAAGCATCTCTGCAAAGACGAAGGAAGCTGGAGCGTCTGGTCCTTCTCACGGTCCTGAGTACCAGAGGACGGCTTCTGCACACCCTCCCTTTCCCCTCTCAGAGGCCTCACTTGGGAACGTGCAGGCCACAGAGGGAAGGCCCGAGCGTACCTGTGACAGCCGCTTGCAGGATCCCTGATGCCTGCAAGTGTCGTTAGTGGGGGGGGGACACATGCGGCGCCCACGGCGCAGGAAGCGAAAGATGGGGCCCCTGAGACCTCACTGTGGTCAGAGGGTGGACCTCTCAGCCTCCTCCAGACAATCTGTGGGGTCCATGACCCTGAATGTCGAGAGCCCACGACAAGGTCTGGGGACCATGTGCAGACACATGCACCGACGCCCACACTCACCAAGCGTTATGGGGTAGACGGAGGTCTGTGGTTGGGCCCCAGGTCCACACACCAGCACACAGACCCCTCCTGTGTCCCGCCTGGGGCCAGACGGCGACCTCTGCCTACATGTCTGCCTGACTGTGGCCGTCTGCAGAAGCCAAATGTGTTACCTCAGGGACAAACACCTGCTTTATTGAGGACATGAGGAAGGATGTGCCAAAACCTCTAAAAACAATGCCATCATGGGGAATCCTGGAGGCTGGCAATTCTGATTCATTTGTCTGAAAAACCACCACCCATCCCACTCCCTGCGGGGCACTGCTCCTGGGAAGACCGGCCATCATGTCTTACCGTGCAGCCAGCTTGTGGCAGACGACACCCGTGTCAGTGATGACCTCACTCAGGCGCAGCTCCAGGTGGACCTTGCCCTGAAAGGCACAAGGACAGAGGGTCACAACAGGATGGCCACGAGCAGGGAAGAGCACCCAGAGCCTCGGCCCACAGATGTGAAGCTGAGCCCGACCCCTGTGGCATCCACAGCACTTCCCCGACCCCAGTCAGGCCGCAGAAACCAGGGCAGGCTCGTCTCAAAACGCTCAAGAAAAAGGTCCTGGAGAAAGCAGCCTCCCAACACTTTTGCTCACTTGCTTTAGGATGTACCCCTTCATACATAAGCTTGTGTGGACACCCGAGTCCTGGGGCAGGCGTGGGCGTCCCCCCGTAGGAACTTAGTGTTCATGGACACTTCTGAAGGAGATGGACTTGAGCACAGGTGGCTGGACTTTTGAGAGCAAGACCAGTGCCGTGTTTCGCCTGTGTCTGTGTCTGTGTCTGCACAAAGGTCAGACCAGCTGGAGGACCAACCAGGTTACCGTCAGGGGTCAGGGCTCAGGGGCGGGGGCCGGGGGCACAAGGCCTATGAAGAAGAGAAGCCCGCTCCCTCCAAACTATCCAACAGCAGCCCGTGTGACACAAGACATGTGTATATGAGCACACACTACAACGTTAAAATTCACACTTTGTAGCTGGAGCCCAACACCAGGCCTGACTCACTACCCCGAGGTCAAGACCTGAGCTGAGATCAAGTGTCTGATGCTCAATGACTGAGCCACCCTTTGGCGCCCCAAAATTAACACTCTCTTTAGTTAGAAAGGGAGACTGAACTGGATAATGTCCGACATCCATTCTGAGTAAAACTTCTAGCCTGCAGCTTGGGGAGGGCCCTCCAAGACTGCCTTGTCCCAGAGAACCCAGGGTACCAAGCGCATGGACAAATGGATGGGCCCTGGGAAGGCTGCCTTGTCCCAGGAGAACCCAGGGTGCCAAGCAGATGGATGGATAGACAGACCCTGGGAAGGCTGCCTTGTCCAGGATAACTCAGGGTGCCAGGCAGATGGATGGATGGACGGGCCCTGGGAAGGCTGCCTTGTCCCAGGAGAACCCAGGGTGCCAGGCGGATGGACGGATGGACATGCCAGGGGAACGTGGGCAGTATACTCAGCGGTGCCCCTAGCGGCCTCCTAAGTCGGCTCCTCTGAACACCGTGGCCACTGCGGGTCTCCTGTGGCTTCCCAGACACCTGCAGAGCTCCCTGCCAGCCTTGCAGCACGGAGGCCAGCCCCTTGGGTATCTGGCTCGCCCACGACTTTGACAGGGGAGACTTGATGTGCAGGAGGGAGCCGGGCACTGTAGCCTCAGGGTGTCCACCCCTCCCTGTCCTGAGCAAGACCAAGCGCTGCCCTTTCTGAGCCTTCCCCTCACCTGCAGGACCAGTGGCCTTAGGAGGGGGCAGCGAGACCTCCTGGATGGCAGGACCAGGCCAGCCTCACACCTGTGTGCCCCTGGGCAACACCTAGTACCCAGAGCAGACTCTGAGCACCGGGGGCTCTGACTGGTCCGCGTCCAGGGTGCTCACCGCGTGGCGTGCATGCCAAGAGCTGCCAACTTCCCGAGGGAACCAATGGGCCAGTTCCTACAGAGCCCTGGCAGCTTCTGCCCCGCCGTACCCCTCATCCAACAGAGGTGCACACCGCAGGCTCCCTGGCGCATCACCTCCTGGCCCGCGTAGCCGGGAGAAGGCAGCTTCCGCACCAGGCGGCTCTGCAGACGGAGCCAGCACCCTGGCCGCGCCCTGGGGAGCTGGCTCCCGGCTCTCCTTTCACTGAGCCAGGCTGGGCGCGGGGCTCCCAAAGCATCTCATGGGGCAGGCGCCACCACTCTGCTGAGGCCAAGGGCGACCGGCAGCCTCTCTCCAAACCAGATGCAGGGTGAAGGCTCAGGACAAAAGCCCAGGACGAGTCACAGAACGGGCTCTTCACCTGTTCTCCCACCCCAAGGGCCCACCCCAAGTCTTTCTTGGCTCAATTTTAAGACTGGCAGCGGCCATCCCAACGGCCACATCACACTGTCTTTTCACTAGGCTCTGGGAAGGGAGAGAATGTGTCTGGCTCAGGTGGACCCCCCAGCGAGGACAACCTGCGACCGACCGGTTTCCTGTTTTTCCCAGAAGAGCACGGACACATCCGCACCCGAGCCCGCGGCCGCTGCGCTTCCTCTGAGGGTGAGCACTTCCTTACCGACGGGGCAGATCGTGTCAGCCACCACCTCTGGACACTCGGGAGACGACTGTACTGGGAGCAAAACGGTACAAGCGCTGCACGTTGCTGAAAGGACCCGGGCCCCGCCCCAGAAACGAACCAGGAGCTCTGTGGTTCACCAGTGCACATCTGTCCTCATGCAGCCAGGCCGCTGGCATGGGCGTGCCCCGTGCCAGAGGGTGACACACCACGTCCCTCACAAACAACCTGCCGCAAACACCTCCGCCCGCCCGAGGGGCCAGGCCACACCCTGCCCCTCAGGGCAGGCAGGAAGTGCGGCTTCTACAGCTTGACACCCACTGAACTCCACCCTCCGCCACTGAAAAATCTGAGCCTGTGCTTATCCTGACCTCCAGCACCAGCGAGGTCGTCGCAGGCCCGCAGAAGGGGCAGCGGGGCTCCGGGCGGCACCCAGAGCCCAGGCGGGGGCAGGATGGCCCTGACCAGGGGGGCTTGGACCCTGCAGGCATCCCTGCGTCTGTGAGAACAGCAGAGTCTTAGGTGCATTCCCAAGGCTGATTGAATGGTTTCCCCCTTTGATTTAAGGTGAATGATGAGATCACGGGGCCCAAACAGCGGCTGGGAGGTGAACAGCGCCCGAGCCCGGGCACCGGCTGCAGCTTCAGCCTATGCCACCAAATCACTCATCTGCTCTCAGAACAGCATGAGGGAGCCGGACTCGGGGGCACAAAACAGCTTGGAAGTCCCCAAATACTCGAAGATGAAACCGCGTACCACCCAGTCCAAAGAGGCCAAAGAAGGGATCCCTGGGTGGCGCAGAGGTTTGGCGCCTGCCTTTGGCCCAGGGCGCGATCCTGGAGACCAGGGATCGAATCCCACATCGGGTTCCCGGTGCATGGAGCCTGCTTCTCCCTCTGCCTGTGTCTCTGCCTCTCTCTCTCTCTCTCTCTCTCTATCATAAATAAATAAAAATTTAAAAACAAAAAAACAAAAAAAAAGAAACAAAAAGGCCAAAGAAAAAGCCTCCAGAGAAGCTGAGATATTTTTAATTCATTTCTTTTTTTGTAAATGAAAATGAAATTAAAACTTATCATAACATGTGGGATGCGGTGAGAGCAGTGCTTACGGGGACATTTATAGCAGCGACTGCACGTTCACAAGGAAAGATCTAGCGTCAGTAACATCAAGACACCAGCAGAAACCAAAGAATCAGAGCAGAAATCAAACAGATTCTATCTCTAGCCAAGCTAAGAAGCTGGAGAACACAAATCACTAATAATGGGATGACAGAGGGGCCGCCCTGTGGGATCGGGGACCGTGGCTCCCAACACCACCACCCTTGTCCAACCAAGAGCGCCCCCCTCCAGGCACACTGTCAGCTCCCCGACCATAACAGATGCAAGGACCCGCCAGGTGGGGCAAGGACGTGGGACTTCCTCCAACTTTCTGCTCAACTTTCTGCAACATGAAATGGCTTGAAAAATAAGGTTTGCTAATTTAAAAAGAAAAAAGCACCAGTGGTTCACACACATTTTCCTCAGGAAAGCGGCAGACATCAGATCCCTGGCCTGCAGAGAGAGCCCTGGCCACAGGCTCTGGTCATGGCAGCCGAGCACACCCCCTGTCCCCTCGAGCCCTGGTCTGCATGGGCCTTGGGGCTGCGGTGGGGCCAGACTGCTGAGCACTTGGACCCTAGTGCCAAGAGCAGGTGAGACTCCCGTGAACACAGAAGGGGAGAGAACAAGCCAGGAGCCGTGCCGGCCCTTCCCTCCTCGGAGCGGGGTCCTCGCATGTGCACAACTGCTGGGAATCCTTCAAGCAGGACTGTCTGACATGCACGACGATCACCATCCCCAGAGCTCCCAGGCCTGCTCTAAAGGGGCCAGAAGAAGGCCAAGGTTTGCCCTCAGAGCTCACACAGTTTCACAGCAAGCCTACAAACAGAAGAGCACACAGCGGAGTTAAGCAGCAGCCGGGCATCCTCGGGGGAGCCGGGGAAGGGCCCCGGGGCCGCTCAGGTGGTGGGTGGGAGACCGTCTCCCTCCCAGTTTTGACACCACAAAGGACCCCTCCCTGCCAACACCTTGTGCTCATACTACCCACCCAGGGTCAGAGAAAGAACACAGCAACTAATTCTTTTTTTTATATAATAAATTTATTTTTTATTGGTGTTCAATTTGCCAACATACAGAATAACACCCAGTGCTCATCCTGTCAAGTGTCCCCCTCCGTGCCCGTCACCCAGTCACCCCCACCCCCCGCCCTCCTCCCCTTCCAGCACCCCTAGTTCGTTTCCCAGAGTTAGGAGTCTTCCATGTTCTGTCTCCCTTTCTGATATTTCCCACACATTTCTTCTCCCTTCCCTTATATTCCCTTTCACTATTATTTATATTCCCCAAATGAATGAGACCATATAATGTCTGTCCTTCTCCGACTGACTTACTCCACTCAGCACAATACCCTCCAGTTCCATCCACGCACAGCAACTAATTCTTTTTAATAAAGTGCTTTTCCAGAGACCTTTAAAACATCAATTCCAGAAGGAAGCAAGATATTGTTTAGATCGCCTTTTCCCCCAATACTAGGGAAATACTCCCCAATACTCCTTCATCTCTCATTGGCCCCAGTTTGTGACACCCTCTTTCTGACAAATGCCTTTTACTGCGATCACAGAATAGATGGATTCAAGAAACCACCTGCCATCCTCTGACCTTCTACGACTGTAAGGGCGACATTTCGGAATGAAAAGGGGCTGCGGGGAAAGATGCTGATGTGTTTCCGGAGGCTGTGTGGATCCAGGGGAGCTCTGCCCGTCTGCAGGATGACACCTCGAGGCAGGCACACTGCACACGAGCTGTCACCAGGCCTGGAGCCAGGCCAGCCGACACATAGCCTGTCCTGTCCTCACAGTCCCGGCAACACCCACCTGCTATTCATGATTCAGATTCCCAGGAAACTGGCCTGCCCAAAGGCAGCATCCAGGCCAGAGATCAGGCTAAGCAGGACAAGGACCTCCTCCCTGGCTATGGCCACTGGCCACTGGGATGTAGTCTACACACTGGATGACTCACACACACCCACGTTCCTCAGTTTTGTGGTGGATCTCGACTGCAGTGATGGTTGCACAGACCTACACGTGTGATAAAACACACAGGTGCACACACGTGCATGCACACACGCGGGTTTAGACACATAAACTGGTGAGGTCCAAACAAGGTCCGTGTCCTGGCTACGGCCAGTCAGCAGGCTGCAGCCACAAGGAAACAGGGTGAAGGAACACGGCCCCTTCTTTACTGTGTTCTGTATAAATAGGAGAGTGCACAGCTGCTCATCATTATTCCTCGTGTACTATTTTTTTTGCAACGTCCTATGAATCTGAAGCCATTTCAAAATGAAAAGTTTAAACACAAGACGAGAAGGACGACAAGCCCCACTCAACAAGGACGCCAAAGTGATCAGGGTAACACAGTGTGAAGGGCATGCCGGACACACAAGCTGTCTCCACAGAGAAGCGATGGCGATAGAGCCAGCACAAGTGGCAGGATGAGCCCCATCACCCCATATACGCCCCCGCAGCCCACGGCCCACAGATAAAGTTTTCGAGCAGCCTGCGCAGGAGCGGCGCTCACCATCACGGCAAGGACTGCTCTGGGCTTCGGGCACAGATGCGCATCCTGCACGACCTGCCGTGTCTGCTAACTTCGGCAGCACGTGCAGCCCCCTGGCCAAAATTACACGTGAGGGGCACTGTGACCTTCCCTTGCACCACCTCTTCCTCCAGGTCTGTGGGCTGAACCCTGGAGCTCCCAGGGGCCTGCACACCCTGGGACCACTGTAGGCAGAAACCCCATGCCTGAGAGCCCAGAGGAAGCCAAGGGTCAACAAGGAAATGGAGGACACGTGGCTGGACAGGTGCCTGGAGGTGGGGGCGGGGGGGTCCCACCAGCCTCCTATTTTGGGGCTTCTGCTGCATCAAGCACTGTCTCGTCTTCCCAGAACCCTGCTTTACAGAGGAGGGAACAGGCTTGCTGCCCCCTGGGTCATACACCCAGGCCAAACCCCAGCCCTGCACAGGACCACTAACGAAAATGCTCCTGTGTCTTGAGGTCAGGGGCACTGTGCTGTCTGGTCAGGGTTCAACATCATGGGCTCTGGGCATGAGCATGGGGTTAGGAGCTCGACTGGAACCACAGAAGCAGGGTTGCCCTCCCAGCGGGTGCTGTCCCAGATGCTTGGGGACATGTAGTGCCCCCAGCTTGGGGAAGGGAGGGCTGGGAACTGGGGTCCCTGTCGGGGGGGAAGCTTTGGATGCAGGGAGTTAGTCTCAGGTGACACAGGGCCAGGCGAGCCAGGGGAGCCCTGGGGACGCGTCAGACAACGGGAAACTCAGTGACTGGTCACTCATTTGCTGGTGTAGGAGCTGGAAGTGCACAGACCCCTCTGGCAACCAGAACCTGAAGCCTGAGGCTCCGCATATTGCTCCCACTCCAGGATTTACTTCTGCTTGCCTGTATTTTCTCTTTACCTTCAGTCATGTGTGATTATTGTCCTTTCTAATTTTATATTTTTAAAGCTGTTCTAATCACACATGACAAAGTGTGATAATAACCAAAAGAATACGCAGAAGTAACACACGCCTCTATTCACTGTAAGAAGACCTACCTTATAACTGCCATTCCCCGGTGAGACCAAAGTGCCCTCTGCTCCCACGGCCCCACCAAGGGCTCACCTGCACTTCCGAGTCTGCATCCACATGCTGCAGCTGGAACCATGTGTCCCTGTTATGATACTTCGGCAAGTCTTCTTTCTGAATGGCCACCTTCCCTACAACAGACGCAGAGGAACAGAGGTCACGGGGGAATGAGTGGCACTCTCTCCACGGACGGGCAAGCTGCTAAAACCACATGTCCTCCTTCCAGTAAGATCAATACGGGCAACGATTCATCTGGAAGGCCTCCCATGAGATCCGTCTGGGGCTGCCGCCCGGCCTGCTCCTCCATATGAGGTTTAGAAGAAGAAAAGGCTACCCTTCTGTCGGGTCCTTGGGAACTCAGCACTGGCCACCCCAAAATAGGCCACTAGGAGCTGCCGGCAAATGAGAACGAGCAGGTGCAGAAAGAGGTCTTCGTGGAGTCCCCTAAGCTGCCCACACACAGAAACTTCTGAAGAGTGAGGCCTGCCGCAGACCCTCTGCTGGGAGGTGTTAGGGCAAAAGGTCAGGCAGTGCCCCAAGATGGTCCTGCATGAACAAACCTGACTCCACTCGTCCCACGCGCTTGCCTTCCCACTGTCAGCCATGCTCAGAAGCCCGGAACCTCCCCCCTCATCAGGTGGCTTCTCTGGGTGTGGGCCGCTCGTTGGCCCAGGTCCAGCCAGCTCCTGGAGGTACTCCTCACGAGATGCCTCCTGCCTCACATAAGCTTCAGGCATGAGGAGCTGTTCCTCTCAGCTAATCTCTTCTGTGAATCCGATTTCACAGGCCCTGCCTCAGCAGGTGGAGGGAGGTTCTGAGAGCTTGGTCAGCCAACCTCTGCCCTGGATTCCGGACCCTGTGAGACCCACCCATGGGGCACAGAAGGGTGTCTGGATGGCAACACACGTGCAGAAGAGCCATTCCAAGTGCCCAAGCGCTGGGACCTGGGGGTCTCATGTCCCTGCCTTCAGCCCCCATCTGCCTGTCAGCGGTGCCATTCATCACTTCAGCACATTTACATCTCTCACATTCTCAAGAGGAAGGTCACCTTGCACAGCCAGTTATCAAACAGCCTCAGGAAAGACCCTGGAATCACCCCACTGGGGTTGTCAGCAAGGCCAGTACTTGTGCCCCTGATGTGATGTGGCACATCAACACCCCATCTGCCTAGACCCCAATGGTCCAGCTCCCACCTGCCAGAGCCACCTGGAGCCACACACGACAGCTCACTGTTGACAGGTGGGTACAAAGAGGGGAGGCGGAGCACACGACAGGTAGGTGCAGGGACATGCAGCAGGCAGAGTCTGCAGAGGACACTCCACAGAAATGCAGAGAGAAGCCCAAATCACAGGCCGTCTGGGCTTTCCTCCAGCAGCACCCAATCACCGGGCAGGATGGCTCCCTGAGGACACCTGCTCCTTCCCCGCCTCAGTCCTCCCCGCTCCCCACATTGGCCTCCCCACCCCCCCAGAGGGAACGCAGTCCTTCCTCCCTCTCAGCTCCTGCAAACCCCATCCTTTGCCCTACAGTGGGAATGTGATTTTAAGTCTCAAGGGAATAAAGCCGTGGAAAAAATTCTGGGAATTGAACTGGGCAATATATTTCATTGAAAAATAAATAAATCTTCAGACTGACATTAGTTCAGCTGGGTAAGAGGATGATATGTGACTTTCAAAACGTTAAGTCGTTGCAGTGTGTCTGTAAGCTTTAGCTGCAAGAGAGAGGGGCTACATATTTAGTGCTTATGTGAATCCCACAACTTATACATCATCACCTGGTACACAAATGTGTACTTTTTAGCACATATATTAGTGTTTCTTTTTTTTTATTTATTTATGATAGTCACAGAGAGAGAGAGAGAGGCAGAGACACAGGCAGAGGGAGAAGCAGGCTCCATGCACCGGGAGCCCGATGTGGGATTCGATCCCGGGTCTCCAGGATCGCGCCCTGGGCCAAAGGCAGGCACCAAACCGCTGCGCCACCCAGGGATCCCTATATTAGTGTTTCTAAATGCTGTTCAGACACAATGCCTGACCCACGAACTATAATACCTACTTACATGTGTCCCAGTCTGAGTGACATCAAAAGGTCACTAAAGCACTCTGGGCCTCACTGACCCACTTGGACCAACAGGCAGGCGGTGCTCCTGCCTTCACACATTAAAACCCCCATGGATCATGTGCTCTGAGGTCGGTCAGGCTCTCTTCAGAAGACACGATATGCCCGGGAAAACTCCAGAGGGCAAGTGATGTGGGGAACCGAGTACAGGACCTGGTGAAACTTCAGGAAGGCTGGCTGAGGCCAGATTTAGGGAGGAACAGATGCTTCCTGAGACGAGCTGGACATGTATCACAAACACTGATGAGAGAGATCAAGGAAGACCAAGCACGAGCCCTACCAGAGGGTCTGAAGACTCCAATTTGTTAAGATGTGAATTCCTCCCCCAAAATCAATCTGTACACTATGCAATCTCAGTCATTCTGGAAATTGAGAAGCTGATTAAACAACATAAGTGACAATTCAAGGGTCCTCAAATAGCAAAACAAGTCTGGAAAAGAACAGAGTTGGCACTCACGCCGCTGACTCAGGACTAGCTAAGGCCACTGTCAGCAAGACCACGGGTATCGGTACAAGGAAAGGAGTATGGATCAATGGAACAGCACAGAGATGCCAGAAATAGGCCTGTATGCATAAAGCTGGGTGATTTTCAGGAACACACCACGGTTACTCAATGGAGAAAGGACAGTTTTTCAATAAACTATGCTCATATCACTGGACACTTACAAGGAGAAAAATGAACTTTGTGTCATACATACGATTCACCTGAAACACATGTAAATGGAGGAAATAAACCATAAGCTTTAAAAAAAAAAAAATAGAAGAAAATCTCCACCACCCTGGAGTAGGCAAAGATTTCTGAGCTATGACACCAGAAATACAAACCGTCAAAGGATTTCGACAAATTGGACTTCATCAAAATTAAAGACTTCTGGGCTTCAAGAGACATTGGTAAGAAAACAAAAAGAACAAAAGGGAAGAAAATGCTTGTACAACAAATGTCTCATGAAGAACTTAAATGCAGAACACACAAAACACTTTAAGAACTCCATAATAGGGGATTCCTGGGTGGCTCAGCAGTGTAGCACCTGCCTTCAGCCCAGGGTGTGATCCTGGAGTCCTGGGATCGAGTCCCGCATCGGGCCCCCAGAGGACGAGGGGGCTCCGTGGGGGGCGGGGGGGCACCAGAGCTAGAGGGGGGAAGAGGGGAAAACACCCTGCCTTCCACAGCAGCCCCAGAACCCTGCTGGCCCAGATCTATCTGGAACTTGGTGGCTGGGGGAGGGAGGAAGCCCAGGAGCAAACGAGGGACACAGGGACCATTTCCTAGAATCCCGCTGACCAAGTGGCATCAACTAAACAGACATTTCCACCAGTTTCCGTCACCAAACCGTCAATGCTAATCTGAGCATTTGGTCTGCATCCAGAACTGCTGGAAGGTGGTGCAGCTCTTGTCCAGTGGGGACAGCCAGTCTGTCCAGCAGCCTCATCCCGGTAAAGGGACATACCCTGTGTGCGAGCAGCCAGCTGCTGGACCTGCAGCTCCTTGACATTCGTTATAGGCCAAGACCATGTGCCTGGAACCCCTCCCTCTGGTGCTAAAATTCTCTACCTAGGAAACCCAAGGCTGCCAACTAAGTGCAAGGGAGCCAGACAACTGCAGCCGATCCATGCCCTCCTCCGCAGGACACTTTCATTGGACCCCGAGCCCACTCTCTACTACACTCCTCACCTCGAGGGGCCTGCCTCTCACCTGCAGCTGACCTTGCACCCATGGCACACGAGTGAACTGGTGGGAGGGCGGTGAGGTCAGCTCTCCCTGGACCAGATCATGGCACCCTACTCCTGCAGCTTTGGGTTTAGGAACGGGCCCTCAGGACGAAGCTCCAGACTCAAGGCTATGTGTCTCTGGCTGGCTGTTCACCAGGGTATGCACGAGGCTCCTCCAGGCCTGTGACCCCATCAGATCAGGCACTAAAAACCCTGATAGGCCAGTGACCTGGTGCTCATTCCCGTGACACAATCTGTACTCTCACCCTCATAACAGCGTAATTACCAGCCATAATTCTGGTTTCTTCCTGGAGATCCAGATGGCCACTATTCCTCCAGCAGCAGAAATGAGGTGGAATGTCTAGGTCCAGCTGCCAAAACACCAGTTCAATGCCACCAACAGCTGCCAAACCATGATTTTGCTGGTTATCTTTAAAAATAGCAGATACTGGGGGGATCCCTGGGTGGCGCAGCGGTTTGGCGCCTGCCTTTGGCCCAGGGCGCGATCCTGGAGACCCGGGATCGAATCCCACATCGGGCTCCCAGTGCATGGAGCCTGCTTCTCCCTCTGCCTGTGTCTCTGCCTCTCTCTCTCTCTCTCTCTATCATAAATAAATAAAAAAATTTCAAAAAAAAAAAATAGCAGATACTTAGGGCACCGGGGGGGCTCAGTTGGGTAAGCATCTGCCTTCGGCTCAGGTCATGATCCAAGGTCCTGGGATGGAGTCCCGCACCAGGCTCCCTGCTCATTGGGGAGCCTGCTTCTCCTCCTGCCCCTGCTTGTCCTCACTCGTGCTCTCTCTCTCTCTAATAAATAAAATCCTTTAAAGGAAATAAATAAAATAACAGATACCTTAAACAGGATAACTAACAAACATCTTATTTGGTTATTTTGAGGAGAAATAATCTCACAAATCAACTTGAGCAGTTTCTCTAAAATGTGCAAATGTGCATTTTTTTCCTCTTAGGAGTCCCACTCAGAAAAGATTTTTCATAGGTTTCCAAAGATTAACAAACTCATCTTTATTTATAGTATAATCCAGGCCAATTGCTAAGAGCTCCACTGTGGGGTTTACCCGTCATACTGGGGTATCAGATCTGCAGAACCACCAGGGACCATGCAACACCCTCTATCTCTGTCTGCTTCATCCCTTTTGTCATTTTTTGCTTTTTAAATATTTTATTTATTTATTCATGAGAGACATACAGAGAGAGGCAGAGACATAGGCAGAGGGAGAAGCAGGCTCCTTGCAGAGAGCCTGATGTGGGACTCAATCCTGGGACTCCAGGATCAGGCCCCGGGCCGAAGGGAGTCCCCCTTTCGTCCTTGAACAGACCTTTGCACACCCAGCAAGTAATGATTAGAGACACCCAGGCCCTGCCTCGAGAAGCTCCTAGGCCCATGCACATCCTAAAAAACTCCAGCTATTTCTACTTAAATCATAGCACCCTCCAAGAAGGTAGCTGTTGGAAATGCAGGCTCTCAGGTTTTGCCCCAGCCTATGAATCAGCAGTGGCATTTTGACAAGTGTGCAAAGCTCTGGCCTACACTGCAGAAACACCACCAGAGGCATGGATCATTTCTGAATCAGCACCTCTTTACCTCAGCACCAAAGCTGCCTTCAGACTTTCTAAATTTGAATTTCTGGTCATTGGTCAAACAGAAGACTATCACTCGTGTTTGCTGGACTAGGAATGCGGAGGCAGGCAGCACGCTCAAGGTGGCTCCCACCACAGGAGGCACACGGTCAAAGGAGTTTCTGGTGGGACAGGAAGAATGCTCCCTTCCGACCAACAGGCTTTGCAGAAGAAGGGCCTCCCTGGCCTGTGGCTGGCATCTACCACCCTGCCGTCCTGGACCATGCAGAGCTACCCTCTTCAGGTAGAAGAAAACCCAGCACAAGAATCTGGTATCTAGATGTTAGATTCACAGTCATATGGTTCCATTCCAAAAATGAGAAATGTGTGGCCAGGACTAGAGCAGATACCCATGAGGATGGGGAGTCCTGAATGAGTCAGCTTTATGGGTTTACACCAAGTGTGTTTTTGGTGCTGGGACATATTTGGGGCTGGAAGTGGTGTGGACAGTGGTGAAAGATGGTGGAACAAGGTACAGGATGAGGGCTAGAGGATGGTAAATGTTACATGATGGCTGGGGAATATGGAGAACATATGAAGGGTGATGGATGGTGGGGGGTGGGGAATGGTGGAGAATAAGTGGTGATGGCAGAGAAGGGTGGACGGTCTGATGGTGGAGGTGGGTGGAGGGTGGTGGTCTGATGGTAAAGGAGGGTGGATGGTAGTGTGATGGTGGAGGCGGTGGATGGTGGAGGAGGGTGGATGGTGGTCTGATAGTGGAGGAGGGTGGATGGCAGCTGATGCATGATGGGTGGAAGGTGGTATACGGTGATGATGGGTTTCTGCTCATGGCAGATGTGGAAGATGCTATCTCGTCCTGGCACGAGTAAGTCATCTGTTACCACTGTCATCCCCACGTCCCACCTGCACACCCTCCACTAGGACCACATCCACAATTTCCAGCCCTGTGTGTGTCCCAGCACCACCACCACCCGCCCCGGCTGATGCAAACCCATAGCCAGGAGTCATCCTGAACTTCTCCCTCCCCATCAGCCTGCACATGCAACCAACGACTGCCTCCAAGTGAAGTCTGCAAAGCACAATGTAAAGCGACATGAAAACCTGGGGACCTGGCTGCAGGTGTGCACACCATCTGGCTTGTTTCTACCAGCTCCCCCTCTGAAGGTAGAGCGCAGCAAAGAATTGTGAAGGCTAAAGGGCTCAGATTCATAGAGCACCTGGAACAAGCCCCTGCACCTACTAAATACTCTGTAAACATGTGAAATAAGTAAATAGATATGCACCAGATACTTCCAATTTACATCGCTTTTCCTTTCCTACAACATGAATCACTGCTGGATAGTTCTGGAGTAAGTGGGCAGCACCTACCATTCTTTCAGAGTAAGGGTAGGGAAGAAAGGAGAAAAGTCAGAATGAAAGCCAATCAGATAGCTCATTAAATGGGATGGTGTGTTTACACTCCCAGGACCAAACACTGATTTCTATCTTCAGCCATGAAATGTTTTTAGTGAGCAACATAGATCATTTAGGCCCTAATACAGGGATTCCATTCAGGGATTTCTGGTACAACTTTGGTACACGTCATCATTTTTCAGCTAAGCCGCCCTAGCCAGAATAAAGCAAGGATCGACACATTCTCTGCCCCACACGTGGTCCAAGACCCAGAAGAGGAAAACCAGGTGAGAGAGAGTCCATGATGGAGCGTGGGGTGGGAAGGGGAGGGCAGGCAGGGCAGGGCTCTAAGGCACATCCCCTCTGGCCCCCAGGGACAGGGCAGGAGCAGATCAGCAGGTCATGACTGTTGCCACTACCAGTGGGTCTGCTGCTTCCATGGGAAGGTGACTACTGCCCTCTCTTGAACATTGGCCACAGGAACGTTCATTCACACAGCAGGCAATGGGGGCCCAGAGCACCAGGGAGAGCAGGCACCCTGAGTGCTGGACGGACTAGGGATGCTCTGCATGAAGTTCAGGAAGCTACCTGTCACATACTGGTAGGATGAAAGGTGATCCAGACTGGGAGCGGGTGTGGGGTGATGGATGGGAGACCCATTAAAGGGTCTTTGGAGGAACCAAAGCAGGTGTGGACACACCTCCTCCTCTCCTGCCTCTGACCCTCCAAATATGACAGGAGATACTTAGCCCATTGGCTTAGTACCTGCTGGCTGTGTATCTTCAGGCAAGAGTGTGACGCCCTCTGAGCCTGTGTCTACTTCATGTAGCAAGTGGAGGTAGTAGCTATATCCAGGGGCGAAGACACAGGTCAAACGCATGCTTTCACGGGAACACTGGCACAGTGCCCGGTACATACATGTCTCCATCTAACTCTAGGAATCACCTGAGGACTCCACTATGGAGTTTTAGGCTGAGCCCCTGACGATGTGGGTCCGTCGGCATGGATGAAGGCTGGGTGCCTGGGACATGGGAGAGAGGCTGAGCATGAGCTCAATCCCGCAGCACAAGTCTGATGTTGGAGAGCGAGGGCATGTTTAGAAGCCTTCTGATGTTGGGAGGGTGTCGTAGGAGCCCCTTGCGGAGGGCAGTCTGCACAGGTGCCCAGTGGGGTGCACACTTGTGTGTGTACATGCAGATACGTTGAGAAATACAGATAACCATTTGGGTCAGATTATGGAAGGTCTTCAAGGCATGCTATGGAGTAGAGTTCTTTCTCCAGGCCAAATCCAGCCGTGAGGCTAAGAAATCGGCAATTTCTTTCTTCCTTCTCTCTCTCTCTCTCTCTCCTTCTGGATAAATTGAGCTCTAAAATGGGAGCACATGACACCAGAACAGGGTTTCTTCAGGAGGGAGACTATCTATAACACACTGTGAATTTCTAAGGTGGAATAAATATAATGAACAGAGGTATTTTCAAAAACCATCCATTTTCTCAACAAACGTTTAGTGACTGCCTCCCAAGCCAAAGGGAGAGACCCGACAGTCACTGCTGAGCCCTGCCTCCGCGTGGAGCTTTTTCATAGGTGAGCTATACACTGTGAGGAGGTGCTGGGGCCCGTACACCGAAGAGGCAGCTCGGGCCTTCCCAGCACAGGGTCAGGGCTGCCGCTGGGAGGGGAGAGAGTGGGCTCCAGGGTCCCAGGTCAGGAGGGTGAGGAAGAGGCAGGGATGGGCCTTACATGGTGATGCAGAGCCTTGGGCAACGAGCAGGAACTCAGCACAACCAGACCCAGAAGTAACCGCCAGATGGCATGATGCTCAGAGGCCGAGGGACAGCTACAGGGGAGGCCACCACTGCCCAGAGTGCTGCTGGCCTGGGTAGGTGACCTTCTCAGGGGCCGGGACACCCAGGAATGAGGCATGGACACTCCATGGTTCAAGTGCTCTATCCTGGAGCTAAGTCCCTCAGCATCCCCCAGGAGCGGCCATGGCCACAACAGGGCCATCATAAGGTGCTTGGAACCCAGCAAATACATGTGCACCCACAGTTAGCCTCTTAATTTCTAGTTTTGGTGCCACAGAGACTATGAATAGGGTCTTCCTGGGACAAGGACCCTTTTGACTCGAGGAGGCTGCGCTGTTCCACAGCTCTCTTCTTTCTCCAGGAGTGCTCTGCTGAAATGCCAGTGCCTGAGAGCACCCCAATTCCTCTGAGAGCCCCAGGGCCCAAGAGCACCCCAATACCTCAGAGAGCCCCAGGGCCCCTGAGAGCACCCCAATACCAGAGAGGGATGTCAAGAGTCAGGGACAAGTGTAGTCTGGGGATTTGCGGGGCACGTCCTCTGCACACTGTCCCTTCAGAGGGGCGGGGCCCTTGGAGGTCATCTGGGGACAGGCTCCGTGGTCACTGTATGCTCACTCTGAAGGACAGTCTGAAGCCCTTGCTCTGGTCTCTCCCATGTGAGCTCCCATTGTGGAGCTCCTCTGTACCTGACGGGGCTGGAGGGGACCTAGGCAGCTTACCCCTGCCACAGGAGGCTCAGGGACCCACCCAGGGCAGGGGGGGACGCCACCACCAGGACAGCAGGTACCCACTGCCACCTGTGCTGCTCAGCACAGCCGGGAAAGCCAGGCCAGGAGTGTGACGGACGTTGCTGGCTCAGAGCAGAGAGCCCAGAATGAGGCCCCACCCAGAAGAGACCGAGAGGATGAGAACACCCGCGTCAGCACCTACCTATGATGGAGTCCCTCCGGAACACGTCTCTATCGAAAATGTAAAACGACAGGTGCCGAAAACTCCGAGGGATTTCGCAGTAGAAGTCTTCTCCATAGAAAGGGCTGAGAAAGAAGCGGAACAGGCTCTGTTAGGTTCCGGATGCAGTGGCCCGGCCCCCCCCAGGGTGGGCCGTCTGCACACAGGCCACCAGCCTTGGGCACACACGTTACAGCACTTTTGCATGTATCATAAACACGCCACTTTGCGTTTCATCTGTGAGGTGGGAAATGGCGGTTTGCTCGCTGGGGTTGAATGTGTGGGGTCATAAGGCCGCTGCACCGAGTGGGCACTGGCAGTGCTGGCGGAGCTCTGCACAGTGAGGACAGTGTCTGCAGTGCCCCGGGACTGTCTCAGTGTCCCAGCTCCAGGCCATGCTACTTGTTCCCTGGAAGTTGGGGTGACGTCTGCGCCTCTCACGGGGAGAGGACGGGCCCCCCAGGCGGACCCTCCATGGATTCACAGAGACCCAACAAGAGCTGCAAACCCCGGCTAAGCGGCCAAACCCAGGGCTCTGTCACTAAACAGACCCCCAGCTGCTCGTGGGGAGCCAGGCTGAGTCCGCGCACGTGGCCTGCACACAGCAGACAGACGCACGCTGGAGACGCCCTGGCTGCTTCTGCGATGGTCAGATTACGGCACACCACGGCCTCGGACTCGGCCAGGATTCCACTTCCACGCATGTTTACAGCCAAGGTCCAGAGCAGCAAACGTGACCCATCAGGGAAGCTGGAACGATATAAGCTCCTGCTCAGGCTGGAATGAAGGTGGAGAAGGTGGCCAGTGTGGTGCCCCATGGCGGAAGTTCACAGTGAGGGACACACATGTCCCCGGAACTGCCGGGACATTATTTTAGAAAACATGCCGGCAAATCCCAGTCGAGGGGCAGGAAGCTGGAGGTTCCACGCCAGAGAACCCTCTCCAGGGTGAGAAACCTTTAATTCCATACCCATAGATGTCTAACACAAGCCGTGAGGTCATGATGGTCTCCAGAGCAATCACGTGTGACACGTGGGCAGCACATGGATTCTCCTCAGCGACACAGAACCCCACCCCATACCCTCAGGCATGCCACTCGGGGCAAGGCTTCACCTCCGAGGGCACAGGAAAACCAGGGTAGTGTCTGCACCCAAGGAGAGCACTAGACTGCAGGGAGCCACACTCCACGTGACCTGCAGCAGCACGACACCCAGGTGTGGGTGGCAGGCACACGCTCGTGCAGGCTGGCGGGGTCCCAGCCAGAGCATGGGCCTGCCCTTGAGGGCTCCATCTGCAGGTACCAGCTCCCCGCTGACTCCCGCTCGTCCCACTGACTCCTGCTTGTCCCAAACTCAGCAAAACCACCCCAGCAAGACATAGCTTTCCGCCAAATGTGTACATTCTTAGAGCTTCCCTGTGCTTCCAAAGTCCCCTACAAGTTCAGTTGTCTGCTTTAAAAAGAGGAACATCGTGGATAAGAATGTTTCCTATAACTTTTAATTTTTATTTATTTATTTATTTATGATAGTCACAGAGAGAGAGAGAGGCAGAGACACAGGCAGAGGGAGAAGCAGGCTCCATGCACCGGGAGCCCGACGTGGGATTCGATCCTGGGTCTCCAGGATCGCGCCCTGGGCCAAAGGCGGGCGCCAAACCGCTGCGCCACCCAGGGATCCCTGTTTCCTATAACTTTTAACTAGAAACACTAACAAGTGCAGGGAGAATGTGGAGAAGCCAGACAATGCAGGGATGTGCACTAGCTCGGCTGCTTTGGAGACAGTGGCAGTTCCTCAAAATGGTGAACAGAGTAACTGTGTGGCCCAGCAGGCCCAGAGCAGCGGGATGACACGTCCACACAGGGGAGGGTCATCCGCCTCAGAGAGCAGGCATGCTCGGGGACCTGTGGCCCACGGGTGAACCCTGACGTCGCGACACTCCGTGAAAGAAGCCACAAAGGCCACACACTCCTGTGATTCCATTTCCACGAAGTGCCCTAAACAGGCAAAGCTATGGCTGCCGGAGAGCAGTGCGCCAGTAAGAAACAGGAGTGAAGGGGATGAGTTTCTCTTCAGGGACACGAAAATGTGCCAAGTACACTGAAAACCACAGAATGAGACATCTTACATATGTTAATTACATGGTATGTGAATTGTATCTCAATAAAGTTATATTTTAAAAATACATAAAAATCTTAAAAATACATAAAGATGTCAGGAAGTGAAAACCAAGTTAACACCATAGGGAATATCCTCCTGGATTTTTTTCTCTGAAACCATATGACTATAGAACAGAAATAGATGTGGATGGAGACATATTTTTGAAATAAAAAGTTGGATTACATTATACATCCCAATCTTTTAATATCACGCCATGGACCACTTCCCAAATAAGTGCATAAAATGTTTGTTGCCAAACAGCACCTGAGGTCTGAGTGGGCCTCCCTGGGGGTCAGAAGTTCCCAACCCCGATGGGCGCCAGTGCTGTCCAGATGCACCCCGGCCATCCACCTGTCCCTGAGGGGCCCCCAGGGCACGCCTGCTTGGCAGAAGGAATCACACTGTGCGACTCTCCAGAAAGCGAGCGCACATTCAGTCCACTCCCCGACCAACACCGCGTCTTACCAACATTTAAAGACTCGGCTAATCTGATGGCAAACAAGCCTCCTGCTTTCACTGGCAAAGTCGAAGTCACTGGTGCAGTGCTGAGTAGGGCACTTCAGTTGCGACGCCTGGGGCCCGTGTTCTATTACTGCCCACCTTCTCATGTCCACTGAGAACTTTCTAATGTGTGTCCCAGACTGGAAGACACATGACTGATACACAGCATGTAAGAAATATCTTTTTATCTGGAAACAGCACGATTTGTTAATAATATGTCACCAACCAGCAAGGACAGGCACGTGGTCCAGCAAAGTAGCAGAGTTCCTGCACGTGGGAGCAGACGCTGCCTGGGCAGCGGTGGCATCTTCCGGGCAGGAGGGTGGACATCACACGGACCCACAATGGTGCCCCTCCCCTGTGTGTCCTCCACCCCAGATCATCCAGACAACCCCGTCCCCTTCCTGGTCAACAGTTAAGTTCACACTGGTCTCTTCACAGGCAGCAGGCTTGGAAGCATGTTCCCAAAGACAAGGGAAGCTAAAGGGTTCTCTCATGCCCACCCTTCCCCATGTGCCCAGCAAGACAGTATCTTCTTTCTGGTGAACTCAGAGAGGCTCCAGCCCCCAACGTCCCCCTCCTGCACATGAGCAGCTTAACCTGGGGTATCTGTCTGCACAGACCCCACTTTTCTGTCCGCACAGACCCCGCTTTGTCCCCAGCCGAGGTCAGCAGCAGTCAGATGCATGACTCATGCCCCACATACTTGGCCCCACTTGCAGCCTGAGGGCTCCAGAACCCTCTTTCCAAATAAAGAAAAAAGCAGCCCAGAGGACTTGGCTCGCCTTAAATACTGCTATCTGACAGAAGGAAATTAACGTGTGCCGCAGCATCCACCCCCAAGGCTGGCCAGAGTGACAAGCTCTTTCCTTCTGTAATTACTGCGAGAAGCTCAAATGGGGTTTCACCAAATCCAGGGAAGTCTCACAAGGAGAAAAGAAAACACCTCCCACCAGACACGGAGCTGATCTGTAAGCAACTCCAACAAGGGAAATGGCCTGCCTTCCTCCCACTCCCCCCAGAGCCCAGATGTGCAGCCTCGAGGGTCAGACAGGGCCGCCTCTGGGACCCGTGGAGAAACCGCAGCCTTCTCCGTGAGTCACTTCCCAGCATTTGCGCGGGGCCCGCGGTGCACCGCCCACACCCAGGCTGCTAGCCCTGCGGCCATGGGGCCTGCTCACAAGAAAACAGCTGTGCGCCTGGTTTTCTCTGGTTTCATGCTGTGTCGCAAACGCCCAAGTGCATTTCCCAACATCTGGGTGGAGGGGCGGAGGGGCGGACAGGCAGGGGGGCGGACGGGCGCAGAGGGGGGCGGACAGGCAGAGGGGCAGGGGGGCAAGGGGGCGGGCGGAGGGGCGGAGGGGGGTGGACGGGCAGGCTGCCTGAGCTGCTCCAGATTGGGGGTAGCTGGAGAGGCTGCGTGCCCAAGAACAAGCAGCCCCACTAGGACTATTCCTGCCTCAAGGTGGAAGCTGTAGATGTGCCACAGAGAAGGCCAGGCTGAGGGTAGAGCCTCCAGAAGCCGTGGGTGCAGGCTCCCAGAGGGACTCAGGTCCAGCCCACAGCCCAACAGGACCTGGATGCCAGGCAGGCAGGACGGGTTTTCGAAAAAGGGCACCAGCCCATCTCCACACAGCTGAGAATGCAGCTAATAAAATGTGGCTAAATCACTAAATAAAAGCCGGATTAAAATTTCATTATATCAAATACTATTGAAACGTCCATAGGAGAAGAACAAGAAATACCAAGGAAGCTGTGTGTGGGCACGGCCCACAGGGACCACTGAGCCGGAAGCATCCGTGTGTCCGTGTGCAGCAGGTGGGCTCAGAAAGGAGCCCCAGAGACACAGGCCTCTGTTGCCAGTTACCTCCACAGGCTCTCAGCGCATGAAGAAAACCTGGTTTCTCACTTCCCTCAAACCTCCTTTAAATCCCTGTGTGACCTGGCTCCCCAGCACCCGAGAGCCTTCGCCACAGAGCCTTGCCCTTCCAATGAGATGTGGCACCTGCCTGGGAGGCAGGATACCCGGCCTCTGTGCTGAACGCCAGCCCCAACTCATGTCACAACCCGACCTGCTCACAGCAGCCCCAGGGAGGCTGATCCCACGAAGACAGAAAGCCACTCTGATCCCACGAAGGACAGTCTGAAGATATGCATCTTGCACTCTTGCAGCGGGGACAGGAGGGATGTAGCTAAGCCTCCTCCAGGAAGGGGAGAATCTGAGGTGGGATCACAGAGTTTGTTCCCATGTTGGGCAGAAGTTCCTGCCTGGGAGCTGCCACAAGTCACCTGGACCAGTCACTGCCTGCACTGGAGGGCGCAGGGCTGGGGTGCTGGCCATGAAGCACCGATGAGTCCACGATGGCCACTGCAGACCACAAGGACAGTGAGGACATTTGAGAGGGTGGCCTGACAGGCAGGGCCAGAGGAGCCCCAGCTCAGCATCCGGCAGGCACAGCACTAGGCAGGAACACACTCAGAGCTGCCCACACTCTTCCCAAAGCACCAGGATTGGGATTCTTCCTAGAGCACTAGGGGACCATGGAGAGACAGACCCCCACCTGGAGCACCCCAGAGCGCTGGGGGGATGGGTCCCCGCTTGGAGCATCCTGGGATGCTGGGGGGACAGGTCCCTGCCTGGAGCACCCTAAGATTGTGAGGCATGAATTCACCTATTCCAGCTGGCAAGGATTGTCTGGGCCTAAAGCCTGCATTTATGTCCAAAAGACTTCTTTTAAATTTAACTGGAGAAATTAGAGATAAAAGTAAATGTTAGGAGAAACTGTTATGTGTTCATAAATCAAACATAACAGCTTCATAAATCAGTGTTTGCTCATCAACAGCTTGGGTTTTATTAAAACCTTCCAAGAAACTGAAATCTATCCTCCCAAACCACAGACTCCTTGCTGTCCCTTTCAGGGTCTAGGCCCAGATGGCTCCTCCCCTAGGACTATGGGGCCCCGAGGACGGGGGCGTCCTTGTTGGGGCAGGTCCTGGCACGCTGTAGGGCTGGCTTCTGAGCAACCATCAGCTTCCAGGGTGAGCAGAAAGGCGCGGTCACGTCACAGACCCACTCGCACCCTCAACTCCAGATTGGAAGTGCACACCCACCCTGCCTGGGAGCGACCTTTCCTCAGGGAACGTTTTCAGCAAGAACGACAGGATGTGGGCGCTATAATCATGCCCCTGTCCATAAACATGGTGATGAGCTAGCTCCTCCTCACTTTCCTGCAGAAAGTGGTTATTTTACTGTCTAACTTTTAATTTTATGTAAAAAAGCAAAACCAAAAACATACTAACAAAAGAACAAAAATACCCCCCATAATCCCACACCCCTCCCCCTGCCAAATAACCACACTGACATTTATGTCCACATATTCCAGGCCATTTTTGGAACAATCCCAATTTTTGAACAAAAGGAACCCTACTGTGAATGCAGTCTGTGACCTGCCGGTAACAGCAGAGAGAGCCCCATTCCGTGTGGACATGAGGAGGCACCAGAGCCCGGCCTCTGCGGGAAGACCAGAGGGGGCTGCAGGCCAGGTGGTCGGGCGATCCCCCCAGAAGGCAACACACATGAGACCCCGTGAGAGGGGGTCCCAGGGCAGCGTCCCCACCCGTCAGAGTGGCTGCCGGAGAAGCTGACGGTCAGATCAGGAAGCCTGGGGCAGCTCCTCTCCAGGACAGGAGCTCTTCTTACATTTTGTGGGGATTTTGTGGGAAAAGGTAGGCAATGCCCTCCTCACAATAAGCACATATGTTGACAGAAAAATAATGAGACCACTCTGAAATACTCTCGAGAATGAGTGGGCTAACCCAGCACTCAGGAGGTCTTGTTGTTAACCTCTTTTGTGCGTGGCACGTGGGTAAGCCCCTTTTTCTGGACAGAATGGTGATTTCCTCCATGATGGAACCTTCCCCACCCCTGTTCCGGAAGCAGGAGGCAGACCCTCCTGGTGGGGTCCCAGAAGGCGCTCAGCAGATGCGCCTGCCACCCAGTATGGGCAGCTGCCCTGAGCCCCGACCTTGCCAGCCCAGTGTCCTAGAGCCTCGGGTTTAAACAGGAGACCCCGAGCTGCCACTGAGGTGCTGACACGATCAAGCCATGAAAGTTACATGTGAACAAAGTTCACTCTCAACGTCAGGGAAGTATTCTTCCTAGTAAAACAAGCTTTGCCCAAAACCACTTTTCTGGACCACAGACAAGGCCAGGAGGAAAGAGCTCGTGCTCCCAAGTGTCCCACCCAACGAGTCTTCCATCAGCAGCAGGCCCCCAGCCCTGCTCTCCATACAGAGAGGAAGAACAGAACAAACTAGGGCCTTTCCCTACGGCATCTGCCGAGTGATCCCTACTGAGTGCCAGGGACACTCATGCCACGTGGTCGCCACCCAGGGGCCCCAGGGACAACCCTCTGCTGGCAAGAAGTTGGGGAGATGCACGTCCCCTTCTCTGCCACGCATCCTGTTGGCGCCTCCCGCCACGTCTGAGGATGGCTCCAGGATGCCACTGAGCTGGAGGCTGACCCTGCCCAGGTGCCCGGCCAGGCCACCAAGCCCTCTAGCTCTGAGTTCAGAGACCAGCTGGAGGCTTTTTTCCACAGTGACTTCGCCAAATGGAGCATCCAGCCTGAGAGGAAATGTTGAGGCCAGTGGGAACATGTCAGGGGAGGCAACAACCACTGACCCACCCACACAGGTGGCCCTCAGCATCGCCAGCATGGCTCCCTCTGTGCCCACTGCCTTCGTGCTGGCAGTCATCCTCGGAGCCTGGCTTTCCTCCTCGGGCCTCTACGCTGGCAGAGGCCTCCATGTGGGGCTTCTGCTCCTGGGCTCTGCCCTCCAACCAGGGCCACTCGGGCCGGAATCTCACAATACCGCCTTCTTCCAGCTACCCTCGCCCAGGCTCCCACCCTCTTCCCCTCACCTCAGGAGTCCTTGTGAGACATGTGTGAACACCATTCTGTTCTGACCCCAAACCTCTCATCCCTCCCATTTCCTTCTGTATCTTCTCCTCAGAGGTCACAGAGCAAGGTTCTTCCAAGCCTGGACCGAAGGGCACATCTGGATTTGCTTCCACTGGCACTTCATCGCTCAGTGTACATTATCAACCACTAGTCTAGCACTGCCGCAACCCATGTTCACGGACGGAGATCTGTGGGCCACAGACGGGGATTCAGGCCTGCAAACCCACAAGACAGCTAGTTTTTGGTTTCAAATATTTGGCAGCAAGCAGCGGCAGCAATGTTCCTTGCTAACTTCTTTTACAGATGCGTTTATTTCCCTTTTTGCCCTCACACCATTGAGCAGAACGTTGGGGGTACCAGCCCGCACGATCCACCAGTGTGAACACGGCTTTTGTTTCAATACCAAATGGCCTAATGCACCCACTTTTTTAAGTTCCTGCAGTGATTCCTTTGGAGTCTTTCTTTCCCGTCAGTTTTAACCTTCTTTTACGGCACCCTCTCCTTGTCTGTGTGTTAATAGGCACTCAATCAACACTCGTTGAGGGGCACCTGGTGGCTCAGTTCGTTGAGAGTCTGACTCTTGGTTTCAGCTCGGGTCATGACCTCAGGATCGTGGGATCGGACTAGGCTCCAGGCTTAGCGAGGGTCTGCTCCAGATTCTCTCTCTGCCCCGCCACCCCCACCCCCAACATATGTGCTCGTGCGTGCTCTCTAAAACAAATAAACAAACCTTAAAATGATAAATATTCGCTGAACTAATAAATAACAAAAATAGCCAAGTTAATTAAAACTGTAAGGAGAGCATGAACATTCCGCCAAGTCTGGACCACTACATCAGTTCACCTGATTCTGGCTATTTCTCAGATTTTCCAACAGGACAGTATTACCACATCATTATCTTCATTGATCTCTGAGCCTCCGTTTCCTGCTCCAGAAGCACATTTTCTAGGTCCGCCAAAGCCAGGAACCATGGTTTCTATTTCTAAACTTGTCTAAAATGTTTTGAGGACCGTGACCCCCGTTCACAACCTCACCTAGAATAGAGATTCCCAAACAGACTCTTCCCAGAGGTCTAGGCTCAGCAGATCTGAGGAGGGCCCGGCTTCCCTGAGGCCACGGTCACCTTCTGATTTTGTGACCTGTGGGCTCCAGCTTCAACTGTGTAAACACAAGAAGGGTTTATGTTCCATCGGGGCAACAAAAGTGACCCAGGAGGTCACAGGAGCATCATCATCCCTGGCACCACCTTCATCCTCAGCCACAAAGCCAGACTCCACTCCTGACATGTCTCAGGCTCCTCGTTTTCCTTCCACAGGCTGCTTCCGAGAATCTAGAGCACACGGAGCGTCAACTACGACTGTGTGGCCTCCGGGGTAAGCCTCTGGGTGCTGGCGGCCACCATGCACATGGGGAATGACAGCAGTCCCCACGTTTCAGGGGCATGAGACCTCTAACAATTCTGTAAAGACTGACTTTGGTCAGTGGTCTGAATGTGCTGTGCTGTCTTAAAAGGAGTAATATGCAAGGATATAATTCATCTGCTAAAAATGTTCTCAAATCCAGAGCAGCTGTGTGCATGGACACACACAACCCACAATCCTAAGCCTGAAGGTGGAGTCGGGGCTTTGTGGGGCCTTCCCCACTCTCTTAACTGCCCGGTGATACATGACTCACTCAGGACCCCACTAATAGCCTTGGCTGCTTCACCCGGCTGCAAACCACGGTCCCCTTGCCCTGCTAACCTCACATTTCTGGATCCATCCCCTGTGTAAAGTACTCGACCTGCAGGGTGCCCTCCCATCCCCGGGGTGTGGCCTGGGGGCCTCACCCCAGGGAGCCTGGTAGAAACGCACATTCTGGCCCACCCTCCACATCCTGGGCAGATGCCTGTGTCTCCACAAGCCCTTGGGTGACGAGTGTCCTTCATAGCTGATCCCACTGTCTGGCAAATTCCTCAATCTGAGGGCCCATTAGGTGCTGCTCCTTCTGCAGACCTCCTCTGGTCAGTGAACACGGTCCAGGCCCCTTTCCTCACTGAGTATTTACCTCCACGCCCATCTCAGATGTGTCCTTCCTAGAACATCTAAAGGAAGGTGTTAAAAAAGAAACAAAACAAAACAAAAACCTTCCAAACATTCAGCTTCTCAAAGTGCTTGACTTGCACTGTGCATGGCACGGGCCTTGCCGCTCATGTGACTAGAAGGTGCCCACGTGTGCCCCAGGAGCAGGCACCTGGGAAAAGGGTCATTCCACTGCCAAGGTGGACACACCCCACGGACGGTGGCAAACAGCACCCATGTTCACAGTGCTCTCCACATGAGGAAAACTTATCAAGAAAGCTACACAGACATTACCAGAGCGACTTCTCCACGATTTTGGTCCTGAAAACTTCCTCCCGGTCAAGGTTCACGGTGCAGTAGCAATCTCGCATCTTGTTCGGCCCCGGGTAAGTCGGAAGATTTTTGGCTTCACCTAAAAAGCAAATGTCGATACACCATCAAGTTAGCAGAACAGAATTATCTAGTTCCCTTGCTGATCACAGGCACATTTCCGAATAATGAACTTATTTCACAGCAATGCACCTGCTCTCCCTCTTGCACACTCCTAGCTCTTCATAATCCTGGTTCTCTGCCACCACAAGTTGAGATGCCACAGATGGTGCCACCCCTGGTATTGGAACACAAGCTAACATACAACCTCCAAAACCAACTGATAAAAGTAGGAATCCATCAGCCTACCAATTAGGATTATTTGTTTTGTTTTGTTCACAGTAGCCCCCTTAATTTCTTTAATCTGCTAAATTAATTTCTTTAATGTTTAAATTATAGGATGATGCTTATACCCTAAAATTTGTCGTCTTAACCACCTTTAAGTGTAGAGTTTAGTAGCATTGAGCATATTTACACTGCTGTGCGACCAGTCTCTGCAACTTTCTCATCCTGCAAAACTGAAGCTCCGCCTTCACGAGACATGTCGTCCCTGCCCCGCGCCGTGTGTCTGTGACCTGGCTCTTCTAGGTAACTCGGATGCGGGCTCATCAGTATTTGTCCTCCCAGGGATGCCCTCAAGGCCCACGGGTGTTGTAGCAGGTGTCAGGATCTTCCTCCCTGTCAAGACTGAGGATGGATCTGCTGCTTATCCATTCATTCCCTGGGTCGATTTTCATTCTGAATCTGATTTGACAGTTGGGGCAATAATGAGGGAGAAGGACTGTTTTTTATTGAGAAAACTATAAACTCCACCTGTTTGGGGTTTTTTTCTAAGATTGTATTTATTTATTTGACGGAGAGAGAGAGAGAGAGAGAGCACAAGAAGCAGGGGGAGGGGGAGACCCTCCTCTGGGCAGGGAGCCCAATGCAGGACTCACTCCCCGGGCCGGGCCGGGATCGCGACCTGAGCCCCAGGCGCTCCTCCTGGTCTAAAGTACGGAAGATTGGCCAGCCAGAAGTAATCCCAAGGGGACGCTGCTGCAGGTCAAAGGGCTCCCTCCGCGGCCCCTCCCCACACGGAAGGACCTCGGCAGCGGCACGGGCAAGCCCACGGCCCTGCAACAACACAACTCCGCGTGCGGCCCTGGGTCTGTCTAGAGAGCAGTATCAACGCCGGGACCTCGCGGACGCCTGGAGACACCTCTGAGGAAGGAAAGCCTCGGACACCCTCCTGCCTGTCAGGGGCCTCCGGTCCCTGCGGCCGGTGGGGACCCCCGCGGGCAGCCCAGGGCTCAGGAGATGGGGCGGCTCCCAGGGCCCGGTCCCATGCCAACAACAGCCTGGGCACGGCCGGTAACGCCTGGAGCAGCACGAAGGACCAAACTGCCTCAGTCTTGTCAAAACGGAAGAAGCAACAGAAACCAACCCCGAACCAGAGCACGAGTCCGTCGGAGCTCAGCACCAGAACACGCGGCACACACACCCTCTGCTGCGGAACTCCCAGGAAGCAGACGCTACAGCGCACTTGCGGGAAGCCAGCTCATTTAAAAGGTGCCAGTTTGCGAGTGGGCACGCCAGGGCCTCAGGAGGCAGGGTTAGCTCCGTGTCGCTGAAGCTTTCTGGACTTGCATGTAATGTCAGTCACACACCCCAGGGCAGCGCATGGGTCCCTCCTGCCCGCAGCTGGGATGAGAGCCAACTGTCCAGGATGGCAAGGGCAGGAGGACACACTAGCTCTCCAAGGCTCCTCCAGCTCCAAGAAGCTTTTAATTAATCTATTTTTTTAAGATTTTTATTTATTTATTCATGAGAGACACAGAGAGAGAGAGAGGCAGAGACACAGGCAGAGGGAGAGGCAGGCTCCATGCAAGAGCCCGATGTGGGACTCGATCCCGGGACTCCAGGATCAGGCCCTAGGCCCAAGGCAGGCACCAAACCGCTGAGCCACCCAGGGATCCCCCAAGAAGCTTTTAATTTAAAAGAATCCAGAGTTTTTTTCCTTTGGGGAATCATCAAGGGCTCTTAGTGGTGAAGAGAGAGAAATAACGATGAATGTTTCTTGTAGAGCCACCTCAACATTACAGTGTTCCAGACACACTATGTCCACGCATGGAGCACGTAAAAACACGGCCAACCTGCTAAGATGCATGTGAATCTGAGTCAACCTCAAGTCAGGTGTTAAATGTCAAAAAGGAGACTTTCAGAAGGCTCCTGGCAGATGGGAAAGGTCACGTGCACGTGCAGGCTGGGTGACCGTTCCACGGGCACCAGAGGGGATGGCAAGGTTCGCCAACACATGCAGAGAGGCGGCAGGCGGTGAGGGCAAGAGGGCAGACACAGGGCTCCATCTGCCAAGCTGACCCAACAAGGCCATCACCGCACACCTGGCAGGCTCCAAACAAGCGCTTTCTGTCTTCCTTCCCGGTTCTGCTTTGGGAACTGACCACTTGTGCAGCATTCACAAATGTTTAACCTTAAAACCAGCCCGACGTTGTGTACTTTCAGCTGACATCTTTATGATGGGAATCAGGGCTGACCATGCTGCCCTTCAGAATTTTTTTTGCAGCAAATGAGATATTTAGCTGCAAGTTCCTGTGTTTCTTAAAAGGAGAAAGGAAACTTGTTTGAAAGTCTCATAGGAGATGATCGCTGGTGGAAAATAGAGAACTAGGGTTTTGTTCCTGTTTAGTCTCCAAAGAACCTCAGAACATGAGCAATAGTAGCTGACATTCCTCAAAGAGAGAAGGAAAAGATGAGACACCTGACACCGTGGACACGCAGTGTGAACACGGACTGGGCCGCATCCGCCCCACCCTGCTGGCCCCAGACACAAGCCCACTGGCGAGACGGCAGGGCCGCAGCGAGCTGGCACTGACAGGCCACGAGGACCAGGAGGGGGGCCCAGCGGGTGGCACCCCCAGCCACGTCCTCTGCCCCCTACAGTTGGGGGCCTCTCTGGACCAAAAAGGCTGAGAACGAGGGGTCATCCTGAGCCCCTGCCTGGGGCCCCACCGCAGGGCAGGGATGACATCCCAGCTCTCAGCTGTCCCACCCCAACCATCCATCTTCCTCCATGCTGACTACTTACCCCAAAGGCCAGAGGTCATTTCCCTGCCTTTCTGTCCCTGAGGAAAAGCATGTCCTTTCTCAGCACATGGAGACATTGACATAGGAGAGTAAAGCTGTTCCAGTATACAGTAGGTGCTGAATTGTTGAGTGAATGGATGAATGAATAAATGACCACCCGGTAAAAGAAGGGTAAACATTGGTTTCATTTTAAGAACTACATTAGGATCATTTTCATGAGTCTTTTTCCGACCAACTGTGTCTGGGGCATACACTCTGCACCCGCAACTGTGACAAGGGCAGAACGTCAGGACCCGGACTCCATCCCCAAGCACCTCATTTACCAACAGAATAAAGGCAGCCCTTAAAACGTGGGGAACTAAAGACCTGGAAAGAGCAAACTCGGTTCCCACCTCAGGAACCAGGCACAGGGCCGGAAGCCCGAGGCTGATCCTGAGGCCACAGTCCTGAGCCTCCACGGGCAGCACTTCCCGGGCCACAAACCCCCAGAGAGGGAGCCCCCACATGTGGACGCCCACACTTCGCTGCCGCCAGGGGGTGTTCAGCCTCCTGAGGGGGCCCCTGCCCCGTCAGGACACTCTGGGGTGCCCAGGAACGGGGCTGTGTGTGCCCTGAGAGACACTACAGGAGGTGCAGACCCCAGCACCACAAACTCTGCGGTGGCTCTCAGCCACCTCCCCTCTGAGAGCCGGATCTTGTTTGCTTCCCTCCAGTACCCTAGCACAGAGGCTGCCAACCTCATACAAGCACCCAGCACACAGCACCCAGCATGGAGGCTGCCGACCTCATACAAGCACCCAGCACACAGCACCCAGCACGGAGGTTGCTGACCTCACACAAGCACCCAGCACACGGCACCAAGCACGGAGGTTGCTGACCTCACACAAGCACCCAGCACACAGCACAGAGGCCGTTGACCTCGCACAAGCACCCAGCACACAGCACCCAGCATGGAGGCTGCCGACCCCACACAAGCACTCAACACACAGCACACAGCATGGAGGCCACCGACCTCATGTAAGCACCTAGCATACAGCATGGAGGCCACTGACCTCTCACAAGCACCAAGCACACAGCACCCAGTACAGAGGCCACTGACCTCACACATAGCACCCAGCACCCAGCTCAGAGGTCACTGACCTTGCACACAGCACCCAGCATGGCGGCCGCTCACCCCATGCACAGCACCCAGTACAACCTCAGGAAGAGGGGCGTGGAGGAGAGAGGAGAGGAGCCTGTGGATGAGAGCCCTACTGACAGTTCGCCCGTGAGCCTTGGGTGTTCTCTCTGGACATGCTCAGATGTACCATGTCCACACAGCGCTAGTGGGTCCTCCCCAACTCGGGAGCTCCACTTGTGGAAGGCAACATCGTGGGAGAATTTACACAGTCACTCCGGCTCAGCACACTGACGTGGGTCCAGATCCTGGTAGCCAGCACAGCTTATCATAGCAACATAAGAGTCTATTCCCCCAAAAACATCACTTTCATGACTAAAATATTCTATTATCCTGAATATAGGTTTTTGAATATATTTTTTAATATGTTTTTAATATGTTAATATATTTTTTAATATTTTATCACTTGATATTAAATAGAAAACTCCATAAAAACAGACAAAACTGGATTTCTAAGTCAAGTTATAAGCAGCTTCTCTTAGTGCAGACAAGAGTCAGCCTGAAAACTCCATGCTGAGTTGCCTGGATGCCTGCCTTCTCTGCATCCGGGCGACCATGGCCAGGAAGAACTATTTAATACACATTTCAGATTTCTTCCAAGAGGTAATAGGGGTAGGTAAAACACAAGAGTAAAATCAAGCGGTTCATGGGGCGCCTGGGTGGCACAGTCAGTGAAGTGTCCAATTCTTGGTTTCGGGTCAGGTCATGATCTCAGGGTCATGGGATCAAGTCCCATGTTGGGCTCCGTGCTCAGCAAGGGGTCTGCTTGGGATTCTCTTTTCTTCTGATGCTTGTGACACATGCTTTCTCTCAAATAAAAAAATATATATCTTGGGCAGTCCCGGTGGCGCAGCGGTTTAGCGCCGCCTGCAGCCCGGAGTGTGATCCTGGAGACCCAGGATAAAGTCCCACATTGGGCTTCCTGCATGGAGCCTGCTTCTCCGTCTGTCTGTCTGTCTCTCTCTCTCTGTCATTCATGAATAAATAAATAAAATCTTTAAAATATATATATATATATATATATATATCTTAAAAAAATAAAGCCGTTCACGTGGAAATTAAAATTTCAAAATATAATGAAAAGGAAAATTAGATCTATCCAGCCTCAACATATGCGAGTCAGTGATCAATTGAGCTCCAAGGTCCCTGGTAGCCAAGGTACAAGTGGAAACATGGCCAAACGCACACTTCTCAGAATTTACTTGAGAAAAAAGCACACCAACCCTCCAGGAGGACACACTGTTCTAGAGCAACCCTCTGCCAGCCTCATGCAGGAGGCAGGAGATGAGGGGCTGGGCATGTGCCTGCGTTCATGTGCCTGTGTACAGGAGGTTCAAAAGCATGCTTCCTGTGGCTACTACTTGCCCTGTCCATCCTGAGAAACAGGGGATGAATTATAAACGCTGTGAAGTCTCAGCAGAGGAGGTGGTGTGAACAAGGAGACTCTGCCTTCTGTGCCCCACCTGGCTGAGGCTAGAACTCCATACACTTACTGTGGGCGGCTTGCTGCGACCAGCATTTGCACTCCCAGCATCTCATGGCCACGGCTCCTGGAGATGTCTAGATCTCTTCCCACATCCAGGGAAGGAGGCTGGTATGACCCCCGAGGATGATAGCAGAGCCAGCCACCAGTCCTCACTGGGATGCAGCAGAGATCCTCAGCCACACCTCCACCCTCCAGCTACAGCCTCCAGCCCCATGGCCCACTGGCTTGTCTCCTCCCTCCTCCCTGGGGAACTGGAGACATGACTGGGCCTCCTTCCTTTCTTCTCCAGCAGCTGAAACAGCCTGCTAGTCTGGCAAATAGTAGGCATCCTATAAATGTTTGCTCAAATTAACAGACCAGTAAATACAAGAATAAAATGACCACCTGGGTAGGGATTAAGGAGTCCTGATTATGCACTTCAGCTGTCAAAGACCTGCCAAACACCCAACAGACAGTCGTGGATTCCTCCCACTTCCTGCCACTGAGAGGCGAGCCCACTGTCTCCCCTTGGGGTCTGAGCCGTCCAGTGGTGAGCAGGCAAGGACAGAGCCTGTGGATTCCACCTGGTCCAACCTGAGCCAACACATCAGAGCCCGATGGCCACTGCTGAAGAGACAGCACAAAGGTGCTCTGGGGGCTGCCCAACCACAGCATGACCTCCCTGCACCCCTGCAGGCACACGACATGTGAGGCATGCACCTGGGGCCTGCAGCCCAGCCCATCCACCAGGTCTCCCATGGAGACCTCACGGTAGAGAGGGTTCATGCAGCCACACCCAGGCCTTTTGCGGTCCCAAAGATGTGAGATACAAGCTGTTGTTTCCCAGCCTTAATGCTCTGAGGAAAACAATACCAAGGCACACACAGTGTCCTCAGGATCAGGAGCTTCTGCATTAGCAGAAAAAGAGACTTTCCTTTTCCTTCCCTTGCAGGAAGACTGGAGGGACCATTACTCAGATTATCTGCAGATTATCCTGAAGGCTGGACCAGCCAGAGCCACCAGTGGTCATGAGCGTCCCTCTCTGAGCAGTCACTCGGCGGGAAAGGACCGCAGAGGAGGCTCACCATGGTGAACTGTGCTGGCTGCTCCAACTGCTATTCGTATTGTTCTCAACAGACCAACAGACTCAAGCAAAGACAGCTGATGCCCTGAATGAGGGTCCCTAGCCCCCAGGGGGCCTGCTGGGATTCTCTGTGCCTGAACTGCACCAGACAAGGGCTGTGCTCCCACCAGTTCTACACCCATGGCCTTGCTGGCCATTAGCCTTTCCGTGACCTTGCAGTTACCCACCAGGGAAAAGTGCTGCTGCCCTGACTGTCGTGTCCATTTGTCAGGAAGCTGTAATATTCTGAGCCTGGGAGTGGGAGACACTTTCCCACCATCAGCCACCACTGTCATAAAAACACACAGATCTTTGGCATCGGCATCCAAAGGTGCTGTGACTCTGGCCGTGGCCCCAGTGAAGACAACATCGTGTGCTGAGTGCTACCCTGAAGTCTCAGTCTGGGCCCTCAGTCGAAAGTGATCCTGAGATACAGACTGCTCTAAATTTTCAGTTACTGGATGCCATTTAAAAATAAAGTGATTTCAAATTTCTTTTAAACCCTTTTGGGGGGTATCCCTGGGTGGCTCAGCAGTTTGGAGCCTGCCTTTGGCCCAGGGTGCGATCCTGGAGTCCCCGGATCGAGTCCCGTGTCGGGCTCCCGGTGGAGCCTGCTTCTCCCTCTGCCTGTCTCTCTCTCTCTCTCTCTCTCTCTGTGTCTATCATAAATAAATAAATAAATAAATAAATAAACCTTTAAAAAAAAAAAAGCCCTTTTGGAAACTCTGCAAATCTATCCATGCTGGCCACTTCCCCTTGCTGAAATGGTTGTGGGTCTGGTGGGGGCGGACCCTCTCAGGGGCCACCTGCCTGGCCTTGTGCATTTGGGGCACTCCAGCCACACGTGTGGGTCTGCCCCCCGCCCCATCCCTTGGGCAGTCTGTCATCGAGGCACACCTGCCCTGGAGCTCTCCACTTCCCCCACAGCGTGAGCAGCATCTGGGGTGCCCTTGAATAATGGGAATTTCTGGCTGGAAGACCCACTTGCAGCAGGTAAATAATGAAACTATAGGGTTTGTGCTTCCCCCACACCTTCCAGCACGGCTCTGCTGCCCAAAGTCTTCTGCTCTTGTATGCTTTGTTTCCACTAGTTGTGTAAGAATTTCTAGGAGATTACAGTAAGGGGAGGAGGGTAAGGAATGTTAACAGAAACATAGACAGCAAGAATATGCTGAGATTTTTTTTTTTTTTTTTAATGCAGGAAACTAAGGTGAGGTACTATGGAAATGTCTGGAAGACTGAAAGTCCCTGGACCCTGGTGAAGACAAGGATCCAAGCTGTTGCCAAGCTGGCTCCGGACCCTCCTAGAACATCACCCCTGTGTGTCTGCACAGAAAACAGGAGGCCACACAAAAGTAAGCACGCAGTCTGCAGGATGCCCCAGGGCCATACGAGACCTCAGCCTCTGAATGGTTTTCACCTGGCACTCCCATCTCCAGAGCAGTTATCATCTGACCCAAATAAGAAACAGGAAGAGAGCAAAACATCTTTGAGAACACATGAGAGATCAAATAGGGGATCGCCTAGAAGAACACCTGGGGGATTAGCTGAGCGATCACATGGAAAATCACCTGGGAGAACACTTAGGAGATCACCTGTGACAACACCTGGGAGATTACCTAGGAGAACACCTGGGAGATCACCTGTGATAACACCTGGGAGATCACCAAGGAGAACACCTGAGAGATCACCTGGGAGAACACCTGGGGGATCATGTGGGAGAACACTTGGGAGATCACCTGGGAGATCACCTGTGACAACATCCGAGAGATCACCTGGGAGACCACCTAGGAGAACACCTGAGAGATCACCTGTGACAACATCCAAGAGGTCACCTGAGAGATCACCTGGGAGATCACCCGTGACAATACCTGGGAGATCACCTAGGAGAACATCTGAGAGATCACCTGGAAGAACACCTGAGGGATCACGTGGGAGAACACGGGAGAACACCTGTGACAACACCTGGGCAATCACCTGGGAGAACACTTGGGAGATCACCTGGGAGAACACTTGTGTGAATACCTGGAGAATGACTGGCAGTGGACACCAGGGCCAAGGGCCATGCCCAAAGCCTGCCGTTTCCTCCTATCCGGGTGTCACACACTTGCTTATGTGTATATGTCTGTGTCTGTGTGTGTATGTGTGTGTTTTGATTTCTGCACTTTAACAGCTTTATTGTGATACCACGGAATTCACCTGTTTAAAGCGTACAATTCCATGTTTTTTGTACACTCATTGGGCTGTGCAACTATCCCCACAGTCAAGTGATGGAACGTTTTCAAGCCCTGAGATAAAAGTGGACCTATTTACTGGCACATCCTTTCTGCTTCCCCCAGGCCCTGGCAACCACTAACCGACCTTCCATCTCTATTGCTCTGGCTCTCCTGGACATTCATACGAACAGAATCACATAACATGTGATCTTTTGAGTCTGACTTCTTTCACGTAGCGTAATGTTCAAGGTTCGTCCACACTGCAGCCTGGGTCAGGGCCCATTCCTTCTCATGGTGAGTAATATTCCACGTGCAGACTTGCCATGACCTGTGTGTCTGTTCTTCAAGCCGACAGACATGTGTCTGGGCTGCTGTGGTGTCGGCGTAGCAGTTTCCGTGTGGACATGAGCTTGCCCAGCAGTGGAGGTGCTGGGGAATGTGGTCACCCTGGGCTGCATTGCCTGATGAGCTTCCAAACGTTTCCCATGGCGGCTGGGATACTTCACATTTCCACCAGCAGTGGATGACATTCTTTTCAGTTAAACATTGCTTGGAATCAGAGAAATGCTTTCCTATTTTTACGATGACAAAATGGGAGGGAGGACAGGTGATGGTGTCAACAAGTTTCTTAAGACAGTAAATACTTGGGGCCCAGTGGCAAGGCTGCCCCACATTGGTCTCCATGTCCCACATCTGCCAGGACGGTCGACGCCCCAACCCTTCCCCCAGCATGAGTGATGCTGGGTTCACGCCGCCTGTGTCCAAGCACCGGCTCTGAAGACACAAAGAGAGTGGGGCCTGACGGGCAGGCATGTGATGGCAGGGGCACTTCTGTCCCCAGACATGCACAAACCGGGTCCATCTGCATGCTTCCAGCCTGCAGAGCCAGCCCAAGAGAAAAACTAGGTCCTCTTCTGAAGAGAGCAGAGCTTCCAGAGGCTAGTCTACTCTGGCTCAGAGTCTCAGTGGCAGTGGACAGAGGTGGGAACATTCTGTACGTACAGGTTTCTGTTAAAATACTTTGTTTACTTATATGCTGTGTTGTTGTTATTGTTCAGAGATACCCATAACGCAGCTGTGGGAATCTGAGAGTAATTATTACGTCTTCCTGGCCCTGCCACAGACACAGTCTCCAGAAAGTCACATTCACCGATTTGTTTCTTAGTTTCTGAGCAAGCATCATCAATTCAAAGAGCATCACTGATGTTTCTCGGTTGATCAATTTAAAATCAGCTATTGACTCCATGCTATGAAAGATGATGTTTTCACAATCATTTTACAATGTCAAGAATTCAACATTTCACACTGTGCTGTACCGATCAATGCCTCACCTACCATTTCTGCAGTTTGACTGTAAATACGCTAACCCTGCCACATGCCATTATCATCAGGGTCACCAGACACTGTGGCCCTTCACCTGCCTCCTTCCCATGGGACCTGAGCACCTCCTGCACTGCTCTGGGCTGTGAGGAGGACACATCTCTGCCTGTCTGAGGGTCTTCATCCTTTGACAAAGTAAAAAAATCAGCATTCGGGTCAACTTGCCGTGTTTCAGGTACTGCTCCCCTCCTAACAGCTCTTTATTTTTTTTTTTTTTAAAGATTTATTTATTTATTCATTCAGAGAGAGCGAAGAGAGAGGCAGAGACACAGGCAGAGGGAGAAGCAGGCTCCCCGCAGGAAGCCCGATGTGGGACTCGATCCCGGGTCTCCAGGATCACACCCCGGGCTGCAGGCGGCGCTAAACCGCTGCGCCACCGGGGCTGCCCCTAACAGCTCTTTAAATACATTAAATGCTCAGGTATGGATGCTGTATTTTGTCAAATGCTTTCTCTGCATCTATTGAGAGGATCACATGGTTCTTGTTTTTTCTCTTGTTGATATGATCTATGATCTATCACACTGATTGCTTTACGAGTGTTGAACCAGCCTTGCATCCTGGGTTAAATCCCACTTGGTCATGGTGAATCATCCTCTTAATGTGCTGTTGGATCCTATTGGCTAGTATCTTGTTGAGAATTTTTGCATCCATGTTCATCAGGAATATTGGTCTATAATTCTCCTTTTTGGTGGGGTCTTTGTCTGGTTTTGGAATTAAGGTGATGCTGGCCTCATAGAACAAGTTTGGAAGTACTCCATCTCTTTCTATATTTCTGAACAGCTTTAGTAGAATAGGTATGGTTTCTTCTTTAAACGTTTGATAGAATTCCCCTGGGAAGCCATCTGGCCCTGGACTTTTGTGTCCTGGGAGGTTTTTGATGACTGCTTCAATTTCCTCCCTGGTTATCAGCCTGTTCAGGTTTTCTATTTCTTCCTGTTCCAGTTTTGGTAGTTTGTGGTTTTCCAGAAATGCGTCCATTTTTTCTAGATTGCCTAATTTATTGGCGTATAGCTGTTCATAATAAGTTTTTAAATCGTTTGTATTTCCTTGGTATTGGTGGTGATCTCTCCTTTCTCATTCATGATTTTATTAATTTGAGTTTTTTCTCTCTTCTATTTAATAAGGCTGGCTAATGGTTTCTGTATCTTATTAATTCTTTCAAAGAACCAACTCCTGGTTTTGTCAATCTGTTCCACAGTTCTTCTGGTCTCTATTTCACTGAGTTCTGCTTGAATCTTTATAAACTCTCTTCTTCTGCTGGGTGAAGGTTTTATTTGCTGTTCCTTCTCCAGCTCCTTTAGGTGCAAGGTCATGGATAGAGGGAACATTCCTCAGCATCTTAAAAGCCATCTACAAAAAGCCCACAGCAAATATAATTCTCAATGGGGAAACACTGGGAGCCTTTCCCCTAAGATCAGGAACACGACAGGGATGTCCACTCTCACCACTGCTATTCAACATAGTACTAGAAGTCCTAACCTCAGCAATCAGGCAACCAAAAGAAATAAATAGCATTCAAATTGGCAAAGAAGAAGTCAAACTCTCCCTCTTTGCAGATGACATGATACTCTACATAGAAAACCCAAAAGACTCCACCCCAATATTGCTAGAACTCATACAGCAATTCAGCAGCGTGGCAGGATACAAAATCAATGCCCAGAAATCAGTGGCATTTCTATACCCTAACAATGAGACTGAAAGAAGAGAATTTAAGGAGTCAATCCCATTTACAATTGCACCCAAAAGCATAAGATACCTAGGAATAAACCTAACCAAAGAGGTAAAGGATCGATACCCTAAAAACTACAGAACACTTCTGAAAGAAATGGAGGAAGATACAAAGAGATGGAAAAATATTCCATGCTCATTGGTTTGGAAGAATTAATATTGTGAAAATGTCAATGTTACCCAGGACAATGTACACATTTAATGCAATCCCTACCAAAATACCATGGACTTTCTTCAGAGAGTTGGAAAAAATCATCTTCAGATTTGTGTGGAGTCAGAAAAGATCCCAAATAGCCAGGGGAATATTAAAAAAGAAAATAATAGCTGGGGGCATCACAATGCCAGATTTCAGGTTGTACTACAAAGCTGTGGTCATCAAGACAGTGTGGTACTGGCACAAAAATAGACACACAGATCAATGGAACAGAATAGAGAACCCAGAAGTGGACCCTGAACTTTATGGTCAACTAATATTCGACAGAGCAGGAAAGACTATCCACTGGAAAAAAGACAGTCTCTTCAATAAATGGTGCTGGGAAAATTGTACATCCACATGCAGAAGAATGAAACTAGACCACTCTCTTTCACCATACACAGAGATAAACTCAAAATGGATGAAAGAGCTAAATGTGAGACAAGATTCCATCAAAATCCTAGAGGGGAACACAGGCAACACCCTTTTTGAACTTGGCCACAGCAACTTCTTGCAAAATACATCCAGGAAGGCAAGAGAAACAAAAGCAAAAATGAACTATTGGGACTTCATCAAGATAAGAAGCTTCTGTGCAGCAAAGGATACAGTCAACAAAACTAAAAGACAACCTACAGAATGGGAGAAGATATTTGCAAATGACGTATCAGATAAAGGGCTAGTTTCCAAGATCTATAAAGAACTTATTAAACTCAACACCAAAGAAACAAACAATCCAATCATGAAATGGGCAAAAGACATGAACAGAAATCTCTCAGAGGAAAACATAGACATGGCCAACACGCACATGAGAAAATGCTCTGCATCACTTGCCATCAGGGAAATACAAATCAAAACCACAATGAGATCCCACCTCACACCAGTGAGAATGGGGAAAATTAACAAGGCAGGAAACCACAAATGTTGGAGAGGATGCGGAGAAAAGGGAACCCTCCTGCACTGTTGGTGGGAATGTGAACTGGTGCAGCCACTCTGGAAAACTGCGTGGAGGTTCCTCAAAGAGTTAAAAATAGACCTGCCCTACGACCCAGCAATTGCACTGCTGGGGATTTACCCCAAAGATACAGATGCAATGAAATGCCGGGACACCTGCACCCCGATGTTTATAGCAGCAATGTCCACAATAGCCAGACTGTGGAAGGAGCCTCGGTGTCCATCGAGAGATGAGTGGATAAAGAAGCTGTGGTCTGTGTATACAATGGAATATTCCTCAGCCATTAGAAACGACAAATACCCACCATTTGCTTCGACGTGGATGGAACTGGAAGGTATTATGCTGAGTGAAGTAAGTCAATCGGAGAAGGACAAACATTATATGGCTCATTCATTCAGGTAATATAAAAATTAGTGAAAGGGAATAAAGGGAAAGGAGAGAAAATGAGTGAAAATATCAGTGAGGGTAACAAAACATGAGAGACACCTAACTCTGGGAAATGAACAAGGGGTGGTAGAAAGGGAGGTGGGCAGGGGGTTGGGGTGACTGGGTGATGGGCACTGAGGGGAGCACTTGGCGGGATGAGCACTGGGTGTTATGTTCTATGCTGGCAAATTGAACTCCAATAAAAAGAATTTTTTTAAATACATTAAATGCTCCAAATTTCCCTTCCCACCTACAGCCTACCTCTTCCACCGGCAGCAATGCCTTGATATGTAAAATAAGACGCCCACCCTGACCTGGCCAGTCCCAGGCAGAAAGAGTCTTCTGCAAGATCTAGATTTATTGTTCAGAAGCAATCAACTTAGGATTTCAGGCAGCTGTTTTCTGTCCTGAACACACTGGTACTAACTCTGCTTTTCTCTCTTTTCCCCACACCATTCTCTGAAAGAGTCCTGGCTTAAGCTTGAGAAAGGAAATTCCTAGACAATAACAAAAGATCAGAAAAACCATTTTCTTCCTTATACAATCAGAGCCTGCCATTCATGCCTGCCGCGCAAAACAAAGTTCTAGGAAGACTTTTAAACGAAAGTGTTCCTCTCTTCACTCACATCTGGCCTGAAGGGAATGGCCTAGATCCAGACAGACATATGGTGGAAATCCTGGGTCTGTGGCAAAAGTGAGACTGATATATTACTCTGGGATAAAGAGGCACTGGGAGGCCTTTCTCATGAAAGCTTGATCTTTTCGGGTGGCTAAATACACCCCAGGCACTCAAGCACTTGGCATTTCCTTGTCGGGGTGGTCTTTGACTGACGGTCTCTGGGAGAATGAAGACAATTAGGGCAGCATCGTGGGGGGCTACATGCTCCCTGAAGTCACTCACAGGTAACATCCACGTCAGCATGTCTCACAGTACCAGTGCTGTGACGCACCTGTTTCTGCTCCTCCATAGGAAGGCAGCATTACCGAAACTCCAACAGGGCTAGCCTCCATGTGCAGAGGGTGGCAGACAACAAGAGGGCCCAGCCACCATGACAGTGCCGACCCAGGGAGGGTTGGGGGTGGGCCCCAGGCTGGAAGAACCCAAAACAAGGTGCTACAACCGCCAGGCTACCTGATGCCTCTCTCCAGCTGTGACATAAAGAGAAACAGGTGATGCAGCTCAAGGCCTCGAAAGCAAAGATCGGCAGCAATGTGGATGTGGGTGACAGTTATCAACAGAGCAGAAGATTCCTGCAAGCCACATACCCGATGAGTATTCTGTGATCCAAAACATATAAAGAGCTTCTACAACTCAACAACTAAAGACACTTAATAATGGGCAAAGAACGTGAAAGACATTTTTCCAAAGATACCCAAACTGTCTGCGTGAACACTAAAAGATGCTGAGTATCACGTGTCACGGAAATGCAAGTCGACGCTGCTGTGAGATAACACTTCACCACGAGGATGGCCAGAATTTTTTTAAGTGGAAAAATAACAAGTGCTGGTAAGGATGTAGAGAAAGTGGGGTGGCCATACACTGCTGGTGGTACAGCCGTCATGGGAAACAGCTAGGGCATGACCCAGCAACCCCACTGCAGGCCATGCACACGCGAGAACCGAAGACAGGAACACACCCATGGATGTCCAGCAGCCACAGCAGCCAACGCTGGACAGATGCAGTTACGCATCCACGTGTCTCTTGGGGTGTGGGCAGGAGCAGGACGGTGCCATCGCTGGCTGTGAGGGGGTCACACGGTGCCCCTCAGGGCGATTACAAAGTTTCTCTTTGAAACTAAAGAGACGTGGTAGTATGTGCACCAAAGGCCACTGAAGTGTACACTTAAAATTGGCTCAATGGTGAGTTTTATGCACATTTTATCACAATGTAAAAAAGAAAAGTAAAGATGGTTGGCAGTGTGATGACCAAGGCAGTAGCCACTCTGTGGGACTGTGGTTATCACACCCAACCTCCTCTGCTGGATGGAGCAGAAAATGGTGTGCACATGTACATTCTTGCTGGAGTGTAACACAACTCCGCGAACTCCACGTATGTGCACAGCATGGAGTCAGCAGCCACACCGACACCTGCAACGTCCTTTGTCATTCCAGGTCAACCCCCTCCCCAGCCAGGGCTCAGCATTCCTCCAAAACCTCTCATGTGGCTCACAGTCCTGCCAGGTTACACCTCATAAAAGTGCAGCCTGGTCTGTTAATCAATTAGAGGCTGCAAAATAGATCCTAACTTTACCTCTCATTTTAATTTATAAACTGTGGTGATGGGCAGCCCCAGTGGCGCAGCGCTTTAGTGCCGCCTGCAGCCCAGGGTGTGATCCTGGAGACCCAGGATCGAGTCCCACGTCGGGCTCCCTGCATGGAGCCTGCTTCTCCCTCTGCCTGTGTCTCTGTCCCTCTCTCTCTCAATCTGAATAAATAAATAAATAAATCTTTAAAAATAAATAAATAAATAAACTGTGGTGATCTTATAGAGATGCTTGCCCCTTGTCTACCATTTGGTGACCCTTTAGTGAAGGTCACACAGAAAGGGTAAATGCTTGATGATTCCATTTATTTACCAGATTTTCAAATAATGAGTTAGTGACCGTACAAGTGAATAAATGGGGCATTTTTTGTAATTTGTTTGCAGTTATTACTACCATATTATTGACATACTTTACATACAAAATCCAACCTTTTAAAATGTACAATTCAGGGGGTTTTGGCACATTCACAGAGTCGCACAACTATCAGCATTAACTCCAAAGCATTTCCATCAACTGGCGAAGCAGCCAGCCCAGAGAGCACTCACCCTGATCCCGCCTCCGCTCGGGCGACCACCGCCCCGCCGCCGGCTGACGGAGCTGCCTCTTGGGAATGTTCCCAGTAACGGAACCCGCACATCCTGCCTCCGAGTCTGGCCCCTTTGGCTCGGCATCTTGCTGTCCAGGACTCCCCGGCATGGCCTGTCGTGGAGCAGCGTTTGCGCACAGCTCCGCACGCAAGCGTTCCCATACACACCCCAGAGACGCAGGAGGAGGGGCCTGGGGCAACATTACCCCAACCCGGGCCCATCAGCACCATCCCCCCTGCCCGTTTCCCCTCCGTGAACCGGGTGGCCAGGCACCAGGACAGAAGTGCCCGGACCTGGGTGTCCAGCAGTTCTCAAACCAGCAGCGGGCGCCACCAGGTGCCGTGGGCAGGGCAGACCCCGGGCGTCCCAGGCGGGCTCCTGAACACAGAAACCGCATCGTCACCAGCCCCGGTGACTCTGAGCTCTCCCTCCCGTCCTGCGCACCCCGCGGCGCCTCAACAACAGCCAGCCTCTGACACTCGGCTCGGCCCTGCCCCGCCAGGGCACCTCCTCCTCGCCTCAGGGGACCCTCTGTGAATGGCCCACGCAGGCCAGCTGCACACTCGGGCCTAGCGGGGCGCTCGGGCTTCTCGCGGGCCTCCGGGCACAGCCACCCTCCTTCGTGGCGGAACGGCCAGGCCGCGAAGCCTCAGCACCCTCTGCAGAAGAACCGTGCCTCCAGTGACATCTGACCTCACCTGCACGACTGTCCTTCCGCCCTCACCCTCACGCCTCAAAAGCACCCCATGACCCACCAAAGAAGGAACTTCCGCCCACAGCCGATGCCCTTTGGCACGTATAGGACAACCTTCAACGACTCACTTCACCTGAGCCAAAGCACATGCCAGGCCCATCCCTGAGCCCCCTCGTGTGGGCCACGCTGAGCCTCGACATCCCGAGCACCCACATCCCCTCTGCGCTTTGGGGCCGCCCGGCAGGGCTGCATTCCTCCGTCGCGATGCTCCCCTTCTACCCTACACACACGCTGTGATTTTGTGCAGGAGGCCCCCTCCTTGCTGCAAAGACCAGGCTGCCTCATGGGCTCTGTCACTCCTTGTTAGCTTCACAAAGCCATTCCTGGTTCTCAGCAAACACATGTCGAACAAAAGAACATCCTTGCAGCTAACTGGGAACCACCCAGAGGTCAAAAGTCGTGGGCCTGCCAAGATGACCTCATACGTGTCACCCGTGGAATGTCCCGGAAGATAGACTTCTTTACGACAGGCCAGCAAGGAGAGAGGCAGCTGTTAGATGCTTGGGATGGGGAGGCAGGACCTACAGAGGGATTTAAAGAATGAAGTAATACAAGCTTTAAACTTATTTCTAAAGGGCCATGGGCTGTTGTGTTCGCTGATTCATGCACAGGAGGGGGAAAGCTTCGCCAGGTCTCGGACCCACCCAGCACACGTGGCTGCTGTCCCCGCCTGCGCTTGAGTCACTCCCCAGATGCACCCCAGGCTGCAGTGACCCCTTCTTCCCTGGGGCCTAGGCAGGGCTATTCCAGACACAGCGAGCTACAGAAGCCAGAGCTCTCCAAGGAGTTCCACTTGCTCAAAACCCCCAAGTTATTTTTAACATTGCTATTGGTCTAATTAGGCAGGAAACACTGCCCGGTTTACAAGCCGGCTGCCCTGGGAGAGCCAGGGGCCATTAGGAACGAGGACATACTGACACACACAGGATGTTTTTTAAATTTTGCTGAAATCGTGAATAAAAGAACTCATAGGAGACACAGCTTGGATTTTACCTCCACATTGAGATCACCCAACACCCTCCCTGGTGCGGAACTTCTGTGCAGCCGTGTGTCCGCCTCCTCGAGCCCAGCCACCTTAGCCTTAAAATCCAAGGGCTGTGGAGAAATCCCCCAACGGCGTGCTCAGGAGGGAGGGGTGGACCGCATGTGTCACGATGCCCCCAACAAGCACTGGCGACCTTGCAGACCTCACCAGCTGCGGGCACCACCTTCTATGTGTGACCCCCGTCTCGAAGCAGAGCTGGGGCCCAGGCTCAAACTGATGGGGTTGTGTGGGCTCCTCACCACACTGCGGTGGCAGCTTGATCAGCACGCCACGTGTGTCCCTGAGATGCTGGCCGAGTCTGACAGAAGCCTGAGACGGCTGCAGGCACACTGGCAGGGATTCCAGGGGCTTCCCCTGAAAAGGTCTGTTGTCCCGCTAGTTTCTACTCCCTCAAGGCAGAGCCTCAAGGCCTCGGGTGCGAATCCCACCAGTAACAAAGGGTACGGTCTTCTCGCTGGGCTTTCTCGACAGTGGTCTGCCCTGGGCTCACCCCGCTACCCTGACCAGCCAGACCCGGGGGGGCCTTCACACCTGGATGTGGGTCTTCCAGAGTCGGGCTCTTCACCTAAACCATTCTTGCTGCAGAGCCTCACCAGGACCAGGGCCAGTGGACCCCAGTGCTCGCTTGGGTGGAGACCAAGCTCACACTCAGCAACCTTACTCCACACCACAGCGACTCGGTGGGTCAGGGGCCCTAATACTTGCTGTCCTCGGAGCACCGAGTGGTGCCCTGACCTCTCTCCTTTCTGGGCTTGAAACTTGGACCAGGCACCATCCTTTCAGGGCCTGGGACCAATGGAACAAAAAAACAGCAAAAGCCAAGTCTGTGGACCGGCTTTCCACGGAAGGTGTGTGTTGCTCTGGGTCCTCAACAAGCAATGAGTCCCCCCTGCAGCTCCCTAGCTCTCACTGTCCTCACCTGCCAGAGCAAGGGCCAGGCCGCGTCTTCCTTCGACAAGCGCACTGGCACAGGGAAAGATCAACGCGACTGCCTGCCGCCAATGTCACAGATAGCCATCCACTGGCTCGGTAATGCCCCAAGACTGAAGGGTTCCTCGGGATTCTTCACAGGACAAGTGCCTAATGGTCTGATGGCTACTGGGCTGCAGTCTAAGTGCACACTCTCCAAGTGGCCTCGGCCAGTCCAGGTGTGTCCTCTGCACACCTGTTCTCGTCTGATCAGAGCACCTGAGGTACCAACATATGCACTGAGAAGCCCAGAAGCACCCAGTACAGATTACAGAGACTCCCCACCTCCAACAGGAGCTGCAGGCTGGTTGAGGCACACGGACTGAGCCCTGGAGGGAGCTCCTGCCTAAAGCCTAAAGCTCCTGCCTAAAGCCTGGCCAATGGCCAGAGGCAGCCAAACCTTAGAAGAGACCCACAGCGCCCACCACCAGTCATCACCAGCCACCACCAGTCACCCACCAGCAGAACCACGGCCAGCATCAAAGTCTAGCACTGCTGGGCTGTCGTATCCTGAGCCTTCAGCCAGCAGAAACAGGCTCCCTGCCTGAGCCTGGTCACTGGGAATCAGACGATGGCCCTGCCTCCAGCACCACCACAGTGTGAGCAACTGCCCAGGGCAGTCACCAGCCACAAAGGCAGCTCCACTCTACCACCTCCCATGGAGAACCACAAACGAAAAGCCTGCGCTGCCCACCGGATTTGAGTCCTAATAACAATTTTAGAATAGGAAGAAACTGACAACGTGAAACTTTGGTTTCTCTTTCCTTATTTATCACTGTGCAAGACTGCTCAGGAAAGATGGATGTACCTTCCTCTTCCTAACACCACAAAACATCAGCAAGCCAGTAGCTCACAAAGAAATGCACCCCAGTCACCCGCACCGTCTCCCACTCAGAGGCCCTGCAAAGACAAGTGCTGGCCTTTCCCTGCTGCCCAAACCAAGGACCCTACAGAGAGGGCTTTCCTGGCCGCCCAAAGCAGGGGCTTCCTGCAGGCCTTCCCAGCCCACAGATGAACAAGGAGGCCCTAATACCCTGAAGGAAAACACCACCAGCCTCTCTGGGTGGAGGGACAGCTACCACCCAAGGTCCTAAGCCCCTGCTCCCAGGGGTTCCTGGCCATGTCCCCAGAGGGCCATCAACTATCTGATACACCTAGGATGCCTCCTGCCCGCGTCCCAACACCCTGGACAATTGAGGCTGTATAATAAGCAAGTGACAGGTTTATCTGTATAACAGCAGCTGAGGGGCACCTAGTGGCTCCACTGGTGAAACATCTGACTCTTGGTTTCAGCTCACATCATGATCTCAGGGTCATGGGGTTAAGCCCTGAGTTGGACTCCTCCCTAGGTGGGGAGTCTGCTTGAGAGTCTCTCTCTCCCTTTCCCTCTGCCCCTCCCCACCCCCACAGGTACTTCTCTCAAAAAAAAATTTTTTTTGAAAAACCATGAATAAATCAGTATCTAAGTCTCCTAAGAAAATATAGTTGACCCTTAAACAACACAGTGGTTACAGTGACAACACCCTGCACAGTAAAAAAAAATCCATGTATTATTTTTGATTCTCCCAAAAGTTAACTACTCTTCTCAAACTATTCCAAAAAATAGAAAAAAAGGAAAACTGTCAAACTCATTCTACGAAGCCAGCTTACCCTGATACCAAAATTAGATAAAGACTCCACTAAAAAAAGATAACTACAAGCCAATATCTCTCATGAACATAGATGCAAAATCCTCAACAAGATATTAGCAAACCAAATGCAAGAGTACATTAAAAGAATCATTCACCACGATCAAGTGGAATCTATTCTAGGAATGCAAGGGTGGTTCCTTGCATTCAATCTTTGAGATACATCACATCAATAAGAGAAAGGGAAAAAAAAAAACATCTGATCACTCAAAAGATGCAGAAAAAGCATTTGACAACATCCATTCATGATATTAAAAAAAAATTTTAAACCCTCAACAAAGTAGGTCTAGTGGGAACACACTTCAACATAATAATAAAGGCCATTTATGACAAACTCATAGTCCACATCATATTCAATGGGTAAAAACTGAGAGCTTTCCCCCTGAGGTCAGGAACAAGACAGGGATGTCCACTCTCACAACTTTTATTCAGCATAGTACTAGACGCCCTAGCCATGGCATTCAAACAACAAAAAGAAATAAACGGCAACCAAATCGGTAAGGAAAAAGTAAAACTTTCACTATTTGCAGATATATGATACTATATATAGAAAACCCTAAAGACCAAAAATCTGTTAGAACTAATAAATGAATTCAGTCAAGTTGCAAGATACAAAATTAATATACAGAAATCTGTTGCATGCCTTTACAGTAATAATGGAGTAGCAGAATGAGGAATTAAGACAATAATCCCATTTCCAGCTGCACCAAAAATAATAAAGTGCTTATAAATAAATTTAATCAAGGAGGTAAAAGACTCATACTTCAAAAATTATGAAATATTCATTAAAGAAATTGAATATGATACAAACAAATGGAAAGACATTCCATGCTCATGGATTGGAAGAACGAATATTGTTAAAATGTCCATACTACCAAAAGTCATCTACAGCTTTAATGTAATCACTACCAAAATGTCAACAGCATTTTTCAAGAATTAGAACAAATAATCCTAAAATTTGTATCTACAAAAGACCCCAAATAGCCAAAACAATCTTGAGAAAGAAGAACACAGTGAGAGGTATCACAATCCCAGGTTCCAAGATATACTACAAAGCTATAATAAAACACTATGGCACTAGCACCAAAACAGACACACAGATCAATAGAACAGAACAGAGTAATAAACCCTCACTTATATTTTCAATTAGTCTATGACAAAGGAGGCAAGAATATGCCAAGGGAAAAAGACAGTCACTTTCATTTAATGGTGTTGGGAAAACAGGACAGCACATGCAGAAAGATGAAACTGGACCACTTTCTTGCACCACACACAAAAATAAACTCAAAATGGATCAAGGACCTAAACGTAAGACCTGAACCCGTAAAACTCCTAAAAGAAAACATAGGCAATAACCACGTGGACACCAGCCTTAGCAACAAAACAAAAACAAAAATAAACTACTGGGACTACACCAAGATAAAAATCTTTTGCACAACAAAGGAAACTTCCAACAAAATCAAAAGGGAACCTACCAAATGAGAGAAGATATTTGCAAAGGATATAACCGATAAAGGATTAATATCCAAAAATATATTTTTAAAAACTTGTATAACTCAACACCAAAAAAAAAAAAAAAAGAAAAAACAAATAGTCCAATTCAAAAATGGGCAGAAGACCTGAATAGACTTTCTCCAAAGAAGACATACACACGGCCAACAGACACATGAAAAGATGCTCAGCATCACTCATCATCATTTTGATCCCAAATCAAAATCACAATGAGATACCACCCCACACCTGTAAAATGGCTAAAATCAACAACACAGGAAACAACAGGTATTGGTGAGGATGTGGAGAAAGGGGGGCCCTTGTGCACTGTTGGTGGGAATGCAAACTGGTGCAGATGCTCTGGAAAACAGTGTGGAGGTTCCTCAAGAAGTTAAATATAGACCCTACAATCCAGTAATTCCACTGCTGGGTATTTATCCAAAGAAAATCAAAACACTAATTTGAAAAGATATGTGCACCCCTATGTTTACTATGACATTATATCACCTTCATAATTATTTTTATATTATAATTAGATGTTATAATGTTTACATTAATATATATTACTTTATTATTATTATATATATTACTCGGTCATAAAACAGAGAGATCTTGGCATTTGTGACAACATGGATGACCTAGAGGGTACACTGCTAAGGGAAATATGTCAGAGAAAGATAAATAGCATACAATTTCACTTACATATGGAATCTTAAAAACAAAACAAACAAAAAACAGACTCATAAATACAGAGATTATCTAGTGGTTGCCAGAGGGGAGAGGGTAGGGAGTGGGAGAAACAGGCGAAGGGCATTACGGATACAAACTTCCAGGTATAAAATAAATAAATCAGGGAGATGAAGATGACAGCATAGGGAATGCAGTCAACAACACTGTAGTGACCTTGTACAGTGACAGATCGTGACACACCTGTGGTGATGAGCACCGAGTAATGTATAGAATTATCAAATCACTATGTTGTATGCCTGAAATTAATGCAGCATTATACAGGGACACCTAGGTGGCTCAGTGGTTGAGCATCTGCCTTCAGCTCAGGTCATGGTCCTGGAGTCCCGGGATCAAGTCCCACATCGGGCTCCCTGCAGGGAGCCTGCTTCTCCCTCTGCCTGTATCTCTGCCTCTCTCCGTGTGTGTGTCTCATGAACAAATAAATAAAATCTTTAAAAAAAAAAAACCAGCATTATACATTATATTTCGACTTAAAAAAAAAAAAAAACTAACAAGCCAACTGCCGACCAAGAGCCTTACTAATAACACAGACAGCTGATTGACACATATTTTGCAAGTGTACGTATTATATACTGTGTCCTTATAATGAAGTGAGCTGGAGAAAAAAAAAGTTATTAAGAGAATCATAAGGGAGATAAAATACATTTACAGTACTTTGCTATATTTTTTTTTAAAAACCACAGGTAAGTGCACCCACACAGTTCAAACCTATGTTGTTTAAGGGTCAACTATAATCCATAAGACAAAGATTTATAAATGATTAAAATTTATAAATGATTTAATGATCAATGTTTATTATAACAATATTTATGTTGGCAAGAAAACAAGGAAATACTTAAACATTCAACAACGGGAGACTCCAACAGACAAAGTGCCTTTGGCCAGTGCTGGGCCAGGACACAAGGCTGTAGAGGGCAGGTAGGTCGCTGCCTCCAGAGTGGCCTGTCTGTGGGTCAGCAGAGGGCCGAGGGGAGGGGTGGATGAGGGCGGTAAGGCTAAGGAGAAGGCCACACAGCAATCAAAGTGATTTTTATGAGGAACTTCTTCTGGAAGTACATGGAAATGTTTGAAGTTAAATTTTTAAAGCATATATGGAGTATATGTGTGTATACATGTGCATTTAACATCTGATAAGGGGATCCCTGGGTGGCGCAGTGGTTTGGCGCCTGCCTTTGGCCCAGGGTGTGATCCTGGAGACCCGGGATCGAATCCCATGTCGGGCTCCCGGTGCATGGAGCCTGCTTCTCCCTCTGCCTGTGTCTCTGCCGCTCTCTCTCTCTCTCTCTGTGACTATCATAAATAACTAAAAAATTAAAAAAAAATAAATATTTAAAAAAAATAACATCTGATAAGTACATATGCAATACAGATATCCCCAAATAAAAAATAAGAATGGAGAAGAAATGGCTGAACCAAAGAACCAGAATGGTACCCAAATGTTGACTGTGCTAAGCCCCCACTGGGGGAATGAGTCACTTTCTTCTTATTCTTAAAAATTCAGAATTGAATTTTTCCAAATTTCTATAGAGCATGTTTATAATTAAATGGAAATGCTTACAAATTTAAGAGCCAATAATTCTTTCCTTTTATATTAAACATTGACCACGTCAATTTATTATGTGTAATAATAAAGGCAATTTCTGATAAAGCTTAAATGTAAAATGAAACATAATAAATGTAAAATGAAGCTTTGTGATTAAATGCTCATTTTATCTACCTTAAGTTAGAAACTCCTCCATAAACCCCAGTTATGCCGGGCACTTCCTACTGCGATGTCTGGATCCCTGGTGACTGGCAGATGTGTTATCTCTATCTGCTGAATTGATCACTTTAATTATTTTATTAGTTATTTTCTCTTCAGCTCCAGAAACAACTGGATCCAAATTCTAACACATTCTACAAAGTCATCTACCCCGTTTCTGGGTATACAGTAGGCACATAATTAATAGTGAGTGAATAACATGCATAGTTCCTTTTAAAAAGCTCTATGTATAAAATTAAGTTTTTTTTAATTTTTTATTTATGATAGTCACAGAGAGAGAGAGAGAGAGAGAGAGAGAGGCAGAGACGCAGACAGAGGGAGAAGCAGGCTCCATGCACCGGGAGCCCGACGTGGGACTCGATCCTGGGTCTCCAGGATCGCACCCTGGGCCAAAGGCAGGCGCCAAACCGCTGCGCCACCCAGGGATCCCTAAAATTAAGTTTTAAAAGGAAACTGTATTCTTTATCTATCTTCAAACATTTCTATTACAAAGGAAATTCGGATTCATTGTAACCACACTAAGAAAGCTCACACAGAAACAATAAGTCATCTTTCCTTCCCTTCACACTGCTGGGCTGACCCTTGGTTCCAAAGCTTCCAGAGCTTTCTCTGAGATCTCACCACTGTATAAGGGATGCATGCATGGAAGGGGGTGGTTCCCAGCGTGTTCACTACGACAGCCAGCTGCTTCCCCTCGCCGTACGATAAATCTGCTATGACCTGTGGATTTACCTCCTTCCTTTTCAGGAATGGCACAGGCGGCACAGAGAGGGATGAGCCCACCCAACTGCTGACTTGCTGCCGCCAGGCCCCGTGTGCCCCAACCACACCATACCATGCTACAGCCTCCACCTCTTGGGGGATGAGAGCAGGGCTGCCCACAGGACTGAGGGCATGTGCCAAGCGCCAGGGGAATGTCACTGCTGTACACCCGGGGTTTCCGGGGAGAGGTCGGGGCAGGGGGGGCTGCACTCCAGCCTTGTGCATCCCATGCGTCCGGCAGCTGCTCTGTCCGCTGTGAGCACACAGGTCGGAGTGCAAGCAGGAGGTCATGACCATGAGCCAGACGCTTCCTTCGTTGTGCCATTTGTTATTTGATGGCTTTTGCCTTACTCACATTTTAACTCTTATATAATCAAACTTGTCATCTTTTCCTCTTCAGCCTTTAGTTTACGGACCACTTGGGAAGTTCTCCCACATTCCAGAGGTCATTCACAACAGTCTCCAAAGCATTCCTGATATTTTTGTTTTATTTTTACACGTTGAAACCATCAATCCATTTGGAGTCTATTTTGTATGGTGGACATTAGGACATCGTATTTTCAAGACTGAGAGCCAATGAAGCCAACTCCGCTTACTAAATATACCACCTTTTCCTCAGTGAGCTCACATGCCATCTTTATCACCAGTTAGGCTCCCATACATGCTCTGATCTCCTGAGTTCTCTATGATACTTTCTATTAGAAACCTAAGAAGATCCTGCCTGACATTTTAAAAAGTCAACTATACCACCAAAAATAACCCACCTTAGTTAGCAATTCTAGCACTTTTATCACTCTCCAAGTTACTTTTTTAAAGAAAGAGATCATTTATTTATATATATACTTGGGGGACTTGAGGGAGAGAATCCCACTGGAGGCAGCCCTCCCCAAGGGGCTTGATCCTATGACCCTGAGATTATGGCCTGAGCCAAAATCGAGAGCTAGACACCTCCCCAATCCCCCAAGTCATACTCTTGTTTCCACACGCTGACTTATATACAAAGCAGGCACCTTGCCCTCTGATCTGAACAATTTTTTCTGTTGAAGTATAGCTGCAGCTAATAACAAACCAATGCTGAAATTTCCACATTTAGTCTTTAATTTATCGTAATTTAAACTTAAACTCTCCAGTCCCCCTTTTCACAGCACGTACATGGCTGCTTAATTACAACATTTAACTCTAGAGAAAGCTCCCTCGCCAAACCTGGGCTGGCCCGACCTCCACCAGCGGCCTGGAGGGCAGGGCTCCACTGTCCGCGCGTGTCAGCTCGCTGTCCCGTCGGGGCCTCTACACTCTGCCAACCTGCCCTTCACCCACCACTCCTATTTTTAGCGCCTAGAATCTGAGGCTTTGGCTGGCCCAGGCAGTCTGCCTATTATTCAATGAAGGACTAATTCACAATTCTCCATGAATCAAAACAAGTTTAATTCATAGAAAACTCCCCACTCTTAATTTCTACTATTATGTCTAAGAAATGAAAAGTAGTCTGAGCCATGAAGATCTTCCGTAGCCCTGACCTCACCAGAACACAGAGGAAGGAGGCTTCTGCGGTGGCCAGGGCCAGGGGGACCCAGGGCAGAGAAGGGCAGCAAAGGTGGAGGTCCAGCCTGGCGGGGGAGGGGGGCATACAAAGGCCATGAGGTCAGGGGACAGAGAGCCCAGTCCGGGCAGACACCCAAACACACGGTGGCCTAAATTAGAGACAGAGGAGGCCAAATGACCACATAGACCATCTGGATCACAGGGAAAGGAGGAAGTGTCACAGGCAAGCCTGGGTGCTGGCACAGCCCTCAGTCCTCCTCACACTGGCGGTCACAGCTTGTGTCTTGCCTTTTTGTGCTATAATTCCTCCTTCACAAACTGCTCTAGCAGTATCTGTGTTTCACATCCCAGCAAGTGTGCGAGTCTCCCCAGGGGGCTGGGGCCGGGCCTCCCCAACCTGGATGTCTGTTGCGGCCAAGCAGGTGGCCGGGAGCACCTCCAGGAGGTTCCTGTGGCAGCAACTGCCCCTCATGGACTCCACTCCCATGCAAGTCTGTCCCAACCCACCCGAGAAGCTCAGAGCTGCCAGGGTCAGAGGAGTCCAGGGCCTGCCTCAGTGCCTCTAGAGGGGCTCCCACGACCACTGCACTTCCCAGAATGGAGCCATGTACAGTTGTCCCTGAGACACAGACTCACAGGGATGCCCAACAGCCGGCAGAACCATCTTCCCCTACTCTCCCCTCAGACTGGATATGAGCTTCCTGCTAAGTCTCAGTTTTCCCATCAACAACACGGGGGTCACAGTGCCTGAGAATGCCCAGCATGGTTCCTGGCCTACCCACAGAGTCTGAACCCATGGGGATCATTCTGAATCTTTTAATCCTGCTCGGCCCTCACACCCAGCACAGGAGCTTCAGTAGTTAGTCTCTGAGCAGGGAGCAGGCACCGTCCCCTCCACAGGGCGCTGTTGCTGCTACAGGAGAGCAGGGAGTCCACCCGCTGAGGGGAGCCATGGAGACCCTGGTAGATTGGGGCAGCAGCACACGTGGAGGTTGCAGCCACAGAGGGGTGTCCATCTCCTGTCCACAACAACAGCTGCTCCACTTGGGCTTATTACCACCTCCAAATGTCCCCCTAGTAAATCATGGTCTTTCCAGAAAGATCTGGTCCCAGTGAATATTCCATTGGCCTCAGAGAGGTCCTGCAAAATGAGAGAAGCAGGAGGAAATGGCAACATCACCCGGTTCCCAGCAGAGGCCAGGGCAGGAGGCCACCAGGCCCTGGAGGGCGCATGAAAACAGGGCAGTACCGGCACCAGAGCCAGACACAGCACCCACATCAATCTGCTTACAGCTTTCAATGAGATCAAGATCCAGGTTTCCCAAGGGAAACTTCTGAGAAAGCCTCAGGTCAGACAAGGGGCAGCCCAGAGCCAGGCTGACAAATGGGTTCTTAGAACTTCATCTTGGTCACAGGATGCTTGGCTGGCTCCGGGTCAGGCCAAAGCCCTGGCGCTGTGACCTCATCTAGAGAAAGGCGTTATGTAAACAGCGGGTTTCTTCCTTCACTTCATGCCCCCGCACCAAGGGTTCTTCCCCACCGATAGCAGAGCTGCATCCAAGCTCCAGGAGCCTGTTCATAGCTTCCTCTTGCTTCCAGCACCGGATGCACAGCTCATGTCCCATCCGTACCCTTCATGTTCACTTAATCCCAAACCACTGACAACCCGAAAAGACGGTGATAAATCCAACCCACATTTACATCAACCTTCTCACACAGCACAAACTAGCCAACGTCAAAGCTAAAACTGAACCCCAGGCCATCAGACTTTAGCTTGTCCTCTTAACACTGCACTAAGGTCTTGCACATCCACCTGTGAAACTAATGCCAGGCCCTCAAATCTCTGAACACAGTGGACAATGTCCTGCTAGCTTCGACAGCAGAGACAGTGGTGGAGATGACGGTCTGAACCCACATGGGATGCTGGCACCTGGCGGCAGCAGCCCCACAAAACATACCTGTGTCTTAGTCACCCACACACAACTGTGACGGTCCCATCTCACCCCCAGAAAGGAAGTGTCTGGGGGTCACCCAATGTAGAATTACAATTTTCCATATTCTAACTTTGCTTTTCTATATCCCCCAAATCTTCTTCGGTGAAAATGTTTACTTTTGTAAACACATGCATTGCACCCAGAAGACACAGAACAAACAGCTGCTGGAACTCTATGAGATGAGGGTTAAGTATACCTGGGCCAGAGGCCCTGGGAGCCGAAACAGTGGACAAGGGAAGTGGGCACTGGCCCTTGTGGGCCTTTCTGGTTTAGGGGTGCCACAGCATGTCCTGCAGAGTAACCAGGAGGTGGGGTGTCAAACACTGAGGGTGGCAGCGCTGGCCTGCCCTCGGCACCACTTGAGACACACCCACAGGCCGCTGAGCCGAGGCTCCTGAGAGGGACTGCACAGGGACACGCTCCCCCAAAAACTGACACGCTGAACTCCGGCTCATGCTTGCTTGGAGACTGTGATTACACTTTAAAAGCCTGATCAGCCATTGGGACTGACTGGGGTGGGCGGGTGGGGGGTAGGGGGTGTGTGTGGTGCTGACCCCGGATGCCGGCTGCACCAGGGCTTCTTCCACCGTGAGGCCTGGCAAAGATGTGGGGCTGACGTTCAGGGCTACTCAAGGGAAAAACAAAGTGCTGATGCCACAAGGGGGCTGTGACAAAAGCCCCACGCAGAACCCGCCTCTCAACAACTCCCACCAAGAAGCTCAGTATTTGACGACATTCGTGACAACCTTTCTTTCCAAAATAGCCTCTAACCACACAAGCTGTTCAAAAAAACCTCAAATATAATAGCAGAGTATGTAAAACCTCTATCCAAGGTCAGTAATTAGAGCACTCCCTGCTTGTAATTTGAGCAAGACCCGTACTTCTAGGGGCATATCAAATCCAAGCAGTGGTTGGAGTAACAAGGTACCACAGCAGTAATTCAAAATAGAACATGACCAACTCCAAGTGCCTTCTGTTCATGCTGCTGTTGGAGGACGCACACATCGCACCCTATCCTTTCACGCCAAAGAATGGGGTGCAGGTGTTACTGGAAGAAACAAAAGCAAACATCAAATCAGCCCCTTCGTGGGGCTGGGTGCGTGACACTGCCCCGTCCCGACAGAATCTGGCCCCAGGCACCTCACTGGCCCCTCGGTCTGGGCGCCCTGTACTGCCTGAGCAGGAAGGGCTGCTGTGTCCTCACACCAATCTGCTGACAGCAAATGCAAATACGAGGAACAAAGCACCCCGTCTCTGTGAATGGGTGTTAGCACAGCACCCAGAGGGGCTCCTGGAAAGCTCCGTCCCTGCCAGGTGCTCAGACATGTGGTCCTGGCAGGACGTCCACCAGGAAAGTCAGGGCCTCTCCCCAGAACCTGAGCACCTTCCACAGATGAGCACGCCAGAGGCACTGCTGGATTCTCCTCTTGGACCAGAGGCGCTCAACCTCACGCCACAGGGGAACCCCAGGAGACATGGGGTTCCAGGCCCAATGCCAGAGCCCCCAATTCTGCAGGTCTGCGGTGGGGCCCTCACATCTACACGTCAAACCAGTCCCCAGGTGCTGCTGTGGCAGTGAGGACCCCACTTGGAGAGCCCTGGTGGAAACTTTAAGGACAGTGATGGGTGTGCCCCACCCCACGTCCAGGGGTCCAGCAGCCTTGTCTTTCTGAAAAGCAACAGAGCTGAACCAGCTCAGCCACAGACTCAGCAATCAGTGCAAAAAAATTCAGGAAGGAACCTCAGTAGAAAGCAGACCATCTCCTGGGGGGTCAGGGGAGTGAGTGAGTGTCTGGGGATGGGGCTGGGACATGCAAAGGGCCAGGGCAGAGGCAGGGAGGGCAGGGGGAGGGGGGCTGTCAGGGGAGGGGGAGGGTGGCAGAGGGCAGAGGCTGGGGGAACAGGGGGAGGGAGAGCAGGAACGCAGGGAGGGTGGGGGCTGGGTGGGCATGTGCTGATATCACGATAAAGAGAGCCAGGATCCCCAGGGCAGGGTGGTGGATGGGGGGAGGTGACCAGAAGCTGAGGGAAGGGAAATGGGCACCCTTTCCTCACCCAGAGAGGGGCTTGGGGTGGTCCTGGAACAGCACCAGTGAGCAGGTGAGCGATGCCGGGCCCCAAAGATGGAAGCTTTCCCTGCTCTGCTGTCAGGGTGGCACCTGGGGCAAGGAGGTCCCAGGCACCCTGTGGACAGTCACGAGATCACTCAGATAGCATCCTTGTGACTGCTGAGTGTGACACCTGACACGAAAGGGGTCCCTGCTGAGCCCCCGGGAATGAAGCTGCTGTGGACAGACAGACTGCTAAAGACAAACAGTCAGGGGAAACCAGGCCAGTGAACTCTGTCACCTGCCTTTCAAGATTGTGAGACAATCTATACTAGAGATTTGCAGCATTTACTCCACAAACTGTTATCGCATGTGCAGGAGTCTGCCCCGCAGTGACACAAAGCCAAACCACACCTTCACCTGTGCAGCTGGGAACGGATTTCCTCTCGTCACTGTGCTAGCCCCCGATTCTGGATTTCCTGGGGCTTCGTTTCCCAGACTCAGTGCCTGGGAAGGAGGCTAGGTCATCTCAGCCTTGTCCACGCAGGGGTGAGGACAGGGGGCAGGACGAGCATCGCCGGCCTCCAGCTCATCACATGGTATCAAGTGTCCTGGGGGTACCCAATGTAGCGGGTCATGGTACCAAGTAGGCCAGAACCCTCATTCCACCCCTGAAAAAATAACACCTCACTCTTCGCTGGCCTTTAAAGTGCACAAAGCAAAATGAGTGGAACATTATCATGCATTTAACTTTACTTATAAAAGCAATTTGTTTTTCTTCATCCTTCACTAACCTTGTTTGCTCTTATCCACTCATACAACGTGGGCAGGTTTTCAGTATAAACCTAAGAGTACATAAACACTCACTCCAATGTGTTTCCATTGACCCGTCCGCAGCCCCACTTCCACGCGCAGGGGGAAGGCAGACTCTATAAAGTGCCAGTGCAGTGAGTCATCCAGAACCCCGTTAGCCCTGGGGCAGGGAGAGGTCAGCTCAAGTGCCAGGCTCGTGCCTTGACCAGTATGGGTGTGCGAGGGCGGCGGAGCAGGTGAGCAGCAGGGCACGGCTGCCCCACCTGGAAACAGCTCCAGCCTGAGGGCCTCCCTTACTGCTGGGCAACCCAGCATTTGCATGTTGTCAGGAGGCCAAAGAAGTCAGTTTTCCTGGGTGTCTGATGGGCAAGGTCAGCACGTGAACGTCATGCCTCCGTGCCAAGGACCCTGAACAGGAGGAGACAGCCAGGCCGTCAGCCTCCCAGCCTGGTCTCGCAGGGCTGCCCAGCACACAAAACCGGCGCTCGCCTCACTGGTGTTAGGCGGGGGGCAGGGGGCACCAGCACACTCTAAGTGCAGACTCATCACAAGACAACTTCCCATAGTTTCCAAAATAGTTATCTGATTCATTACTACCACTTCCCCATCAGGGCCTGTGGCACAGAGATAAAACCATGAAATGATCCAGAAAGAAGCTACAAAAGCCACAAGAACATTCGAAATAACTTCGATTGTCACCATGGTATCTACAGGACTGTGACCACAGTGCCTACAGCTTCTCCCGAAGCTCCCGCAGCCGTGCGTGAAGGTTTTTGCTGCACTCGAGGTTTAAAGTAGCAGAGAACATCCTTCCCACTTCCTCCTTCTACTGCACCCCGAGGGAAAGCACAGCCTCCTAACTACGGGCACCAACTTCCCTGCAAACCTGCATTTAATTGTGAAATCATGCTTCCTAGTTAATGTTCTACTTGCAAGTCCCAGGCAGCACACTTAAGGAATAACCAGGGCCAGGCTCTGTGAAGAGAAGGAGAGCCTCGGAACCAGCCTGCAGTGGCACTGGAGACATCCCCGGGTCCCCGGGAGGGCAGCCTGATGGGACAAGAGGGCCCCAAGGTCCAGGGGTCAGTTATGAGGTGAGACCACAGCCAGGGGCACGGGGGCCAGACCCCAAACGCCCACCACCAACTCATGCCCTCCCAGCCCAGCCCTTCCCCTCAGCCACGTCCTTTTGAGGAATCTGGCCAGCAGTCCTGCTTTCCATAGGCCCTGAAAATACCATCAGTTGTCCCTTCCGGCTCTGTGAGGCCTCAGGCTCCTCCTAAGAGTGAGGAAGAGCTGGAGAGAGAGGGACGGGGCCACTTAGGTAAGGCACACGTAGGCCCAGCACGTCGCCACCGCACCACTGAAGAATCCTATGAAGCCTATTGTTATCCTCCCTCATCTTACAGACACAGAGAGGTTAAGTGACTTGCCAAAGTTCACACAGCAAGTAAGGTGCAGAGCCAGGTTACCAGCTATGGCCACACTCCCTTTCAGAGGCACTGCCCTCCTTGTCCACACCCTAGACCCTCGGGCCGTATCCGTGTGGTCCACACTGCTAGGTCTTTCCATCAGGCAAGCATGAGATCCATCTACTCCCCTCCTGGCCACTTCCTAGGGAGAAGCCGAGAGCACTAGTCGGACACACCCTTGGTTTTCACAGGCACCAGCACGACGCCCCAGGCCTCTCTTCTGCCCACCCGGTGTTGACATTCTCCAGGTGGGTGCCTGTGCGCTGTCAGGTGCTGGGCTGTGGGTGCCACCCTCCCCCTCCCAGCGGTGACAAACAAAAACAACCCACACATGGCCGGACGTCCCCCAGGGTGAAAACTGCCCTGGCATTAGGGGAAAGGTGTGTGTCTGGACACACTCACTCCCGGGCGATCAGCACTGCCTGGACCAGATATGCTGGGGCAGGACCTACGATGGGTCTCACGGTGCTGGGTGTGAAGATGTGGTGCACCCGTCCCGAAGACCCCTGTCTCCTCTGGTTTTCCACTCTGCTTTCACAAGATCAATGACTCTCAAGTGCTGAGCAAAAGCCCAGGAAGCTAGGAGCTGGGGTCCCAGAGAGACGGTGCTGGGGCCTTCCCACTGTATTCACTCAGGAAACCCCAGAATCAGGAAGGCCTCCCAGAAAGGGGCGAGCCTTGCTGTCCACACACATCCCAGTCGGGAGCCTCATTTCTGAAGCATTTTCAATGACTGCTTTCTTACTCTCACCCCGTCACCCTCCCGCCAAGGCCTCTGCAAACTACAGAGGAGTTTGGAAAGGAAGGAGGCATATGGGACCAACCCCGTGGCACCGTCACCTGTCACCTGCCACCCTCTCCCGCCCTGCAGGCTCTATTTTAGCTGAAGACGGTTTGCTACTCTGAAATGCACCCCTGCAAACATAATGTACAAGACAGCGTCCTGTCCAGTCACCCAGTCTCTAGACCTGGTCCCTAGCGTTCCCTGCTTCTGTTTTCCCCGGAATACCCCCCATTTCAAGGAGCCTGAGAAGCCTCTGTTGTAAAACAGACCACTGTCACCTGCTGCCAAGGAGGGGGAAGCAAATCTTCAGAGCTGTTGAATGTGGGGGAAATTGCACTTTAGAACAGATAAAATCTTCAAATACATAGAACACGGAGTTGATTTTTAATTTATTTTTAAAGATAAAAGTGCTCTTCTTGTTCGATGGGGACCACTCTGAATAATGAAAAATGAATCTGCAGGTTAGGGAAGTACCCTGTGTGCAAGGGGCACATGGACACATCTGCTCCCCAGAGGGCAGGAGCAGGCCAGACCGCCCCAGGCTTCTTAGCACAGAGAAAGGCTCGCCTCCCCAAGAACTGAAAATCCCTGCTACTATTAGTCCCATAAATACAAGACTTTGTTTTATTTAACCTTCAGTCTGTAAAAACCTGGAAAGAAAGTCCTCTACTTCTTGTGTGTGCTGTGAAATACCCAGTTTGTGCAGCATCTGATGATAGCATCCAACCTCCATGAAACAGAAACATCGGGCCCCCCTTGGGTTGACTTCGGTCAATGGTCGATCTGCGTGACTCAGACTCGCCACCTAAGCAACCTGCGAGCACTTTACAGCAGGAGAAAACCTTCTAAAAACTAACTTTTCCCCCAAACAAGCATTTGTGATTAACACATCAAGTTCTTGCCATTGCCTTGCGGTGACCCCAGAAGTCACCTGTCTCACCCCTACTTGTGGATGCCGCCCCTCCTACCTCCCCATCCCAACCCGGAGACTCAACACCAACTTACAGGACCCACAGCACCTCCAGCTTCGGTGCACAGGAGACCTCCCCCCACACCTCCCGCTTCAGGCCACGGCAACAGGGAACTCGGAACTAGCTTCCGGAGTGTGAGGCAGCTCGCTCATCGGCTCACCCTCTCCGCTGAAGACCAACACACACATCCTACTTTTGAAAGCCAACATTCCTATGTTCACAAAACCAGCGATTCTGTACAGTTGCCACAGGGAAGCCAATGCGGGCTGGGTAGACAGCAGTGCACGACGGTAGTGGGGTGGGGGCAGGGGTGCGGGCAGGGGTGCGTTCCAGAGGGAGAGACACTGGACTACACTGTTATCGATCACAGTGGTGCAGGAGAAGAGTCTGGTTCTGTGCCGGCCCCTCCTGCTCCTTCCTCACCACCCCGTCCACTCCCTTGACCAAAGGCTCTGCTGGTCCAGGAAGCCAGGAAAGGGGTTCCCCAAATGGATCACTGGGAAACACTTTAGGAAACAATCACAAATAGAAAATCAAGATACTGAGCAAAAACATAATGACAAGTGTTTTTTTCTTTCCATGTGACCCTTTCTTTCCAGTCAGGACACGCATAAACACATTCTTGGGTCCAAATGCTGAGAAACTCTTTCTCAAACTCTTGTCGCAAACTTCGCAGCAGGAAATGATGAACAGAGAAAGGAATGCCGGGGATTCCAGATGGATGGAGCCATCTGGGGGCTCAGGAAGCCAAGGAAGGTCTTCTGACCATCACCTCCCATGATTTCCCAAGGAGTCCCCATCTGCAGCCAACCGGCTCAGAGGGAAATGGGAAATCGTGACCCAAGTGCGGCCTCCCCCTTCCAGGAAGGTGTGTGTACTGATGCCACTCAGGGGGGCTCTCACAAGCAAGCTCGTTAGTCCAGGGTTTGGACCCCTGAGCCCAGAAGGCCTGCCCCACGTCAGCACGCCAGCAGCAGACCCGCAAGGACGCAGCTCAAGTACCAGTGCTGGCAGCGGTGCCTTCTCCTGTCTCCCAGAGTTCCACTGTGTCCTCCTGAGCTGCACGGCCCAGCCCAGAGTCCCTGGAGCTGGCCAAAGACAGGGAACTCCCACCGAGGGCAGCCAGCTGACAAACAGGCCAGAAACAACTAGGGAAAAAAAGCTACAAGGCCCAGGATGTGGGCCTGAAAAGTAAAAGGCTTCTGATTCAAATACAAAAAATTAGAAACTCAAAAACAACTCCAGAGAAAACTCTCAAATCATAGAAAGTGGAAACCTAGGTATCCACATACGCAGGCTCCAGGGCAGGCTCTCCGACTACAGGTGCCCCCAAACCACACCCCAGGCCCCCTGGGGATCAGCTCACAGGGGCCACATGACTCTGCAATGTATGGGGCAGAAGAAGATTGATTTGTTTGAGAAACAGGAACTTTTTAAATGCCACACACTCTACTGTGTCACGCATGACCAGTTCCCTGGTGCCATAGATCTCAGCTAGTGGGAAACAGTTGTCACAAAGGGGTGTGAGCCTCCCTTCAGTCTCCATGCTATGCCCACACTGGGCACCCAGCATCCTGCATCTCTACCCCCCAAGACAGGCCCTAGGGCCCATGTGTGTACCTGTGTGAGCAGTGTGTCCCCGTGTGTCTGCCTGCATGTGTGTGTTCTGTGTGCGTGTGTCCATGTGTGCATGTGTGTGCCCATGTGTGTACATGCCCATGTGTGCATACGTGCATCTGCTTATATCTGTGCGTATGGTGTGTGCCCGTGTGTGCATATGTGCATGTGTGTCCCTGCATGTGCATATGTACATCTGTACGTGTCTGGGTGTATCGTGTGTGCCCATGTGTGTGCATGTGTGTGCCCATGTGTGTACATGTATGCATCTGTGTGCCTGTATTTTGTACACGTATGCAGGGCTGTGTGGTGTGCTCACATATGTGCGTGTGTATCCTTGTATGTGTGTATGGTGTGTGCCCATGTGTGCATCTGTTTGTATATTCTGTGCATGTGTATATGTGCACACATGAAACCATGTTCCAACAAGGGGAGACCTCATAAGAAAGACCAGATGGACAACTGCCTCCCTAACTAAACCCTCCACTTCACAGGGTGCAGCTGTGAGGAAAGTCCAAGTATACTTGGCTCCTCCATACGCCTGACCGACTCCTAGACCTACTATGCGTTGGTGTAAGTATTCTCTGTGTATACATCGTGTAGGCAGTTTACTGCCCTTGAAACTCATCCCTATAAGGTAATAAAATACCCAATTGTTTGGTCCTAAATTAACAACTGTTAGGGCAATGAGCCTCAGGACAGGCTAGCAGGGCCTCCTGAACAGGCAGCGCTTGCCAGCCTCAACCCTGAGTGGTCTGGAATTCCCCTGCCAGGCCCACATCCCACAGCCCGTGGGAAAACCGGCTGGGTCACAGCACCCACCCCAGACGTCACAACAAGTAGCAGGCCCGGCCAGGTTCCCCTAGGGTCTGCACACTGATGGGTTTTCCGGAACCAACTCCTATTCCTGGATCTCTGCTCATAGTTCCGGACCACACTCTGACCCCAGCCTTGGAAAGTCCCAGTGTAGCTGGGCCAAAACAAGCAGGTGCCCAGAGGCTTAGGGGCCTGGGGCTGACCCACACCCTGAAATATCCAAGCGTAACTGCCCCAACTTGACCCATCTTCCACCTGCCACAAGGCCATGTCTTCACTACCTGCCTTGGCCGGAGAGGTTTCCCTGCACAAGGTTAAGTTTGGCATGGGGGAGAAGATTGGGGAACCTGGTGGGGAACAGGGGCACTTGAGAGGGAGTGGGGCACTGGGGGGAGTGGAGAGGAGTGGGGGTGGGGGGGAGAGTACGGGTTTCCAGGGGCAAGGAGGGAGAGGAGGTGGGGGGGAGGTAGGGACACCTGGGGGGAAGGGGAGGAAGTGGGGACACCCAAGGGGGAGTGGGGACACCCAGGGAGGAGTGAAGACACTGGAGGGGGGCAGTGGGGAGGAGTGGAGGCACCAAGGGAGAGTGGGGGTATCCAGGGGGGAGTAGGGACACTTAGGGGGAGGGAGGCACCAAAGAGGGGATGTGGGGGCACTTGGGGGGAAGTGGGGGCAGCCAGGGGGGAGTGGGGGCACCGAGGGGGCAGTGGGGAAGAGTGGGGGCACCGGGGGGGGCAGTGGGGAGGAGTGGGGGCCGTGGGGGGAGTGGGCGGGATGTGGGGGCACCCAGGGGGGAGTGAGGGCACCGAGGGGATTGGGGGCACTGCGGGGAGTGAGGGTACTGGGGGAGAGGGGGAAGTGGGGACACCTGAGGGGCAGGAGACACCTGGGGGGCAGGGGGTCACCTGGGGGGCAGGGGGCACCCCCCAGGAGGAGGGATAATCAGAAAGAAGCCTTTGGGCTGTGGGCCGTAGGCAGCTGAGAAGTGGTCGGGGGCTCTGAGCCCCCAGGGGTCACTCTGCTGAGTAAGTGTCCAAGTGCTACAGAGGCTCCTGACGTAAAGATTCACGAGGAGGAGACAGGCTGGGGGGGGGGGGGGCAGCCGTCTCCTGCGGGGGGAGCAGTTCCATAACCACCCAAGAAGGCAGCTCCCCCTGACCACAAACGCACGAGGGCCTTGAGCACTGCGGGTCCCTCACAAGCTCTCTGGCTGGTGTCATTTCAGAGACGTCAGCAGCTTCCCTGAGCCCCAGAGGTGGGGGCCAGTCGCCGGTCCCAGCCTGCACCCTCCACAGAATCACTGGGTGGGGCAGGACGTGTCCGTGGCTCCCTAAGCGATGACTGAGCGGGTGCGATGAACTGGACGAAATCGAGCAAACCTGCTGTTCTCGTACCTCCCAGAACTGGATTCGGGACCAAAAAAAGAAACCACAAGAGCTAAAAAAAGGAAAACGAATCCTTTTCCTCAGAAGAAGGGAAACACCCAACAAAGCCACAGAGATCTAGAGGCCCCATAACAGGCCTCACCCACCCATGGGCTCTTACAACCAACACGACGAAAAGGGAGGAGCCGCCCTGACTGGGTGACAGGACGACCGGCCCACACCAAGATCACGCCTCAGCGGACCCATGTTGCCACAAAGAGGACCGTAGAGTCTGCACATGAGGCTCCAGAAAGAAATACACAAACACTTAGTGCTCTCAACTCTATTAAATGTCCTGAAGAATCTGGAAGCCTGAGCTCCGTCCCAGGAGTCTCCACACACAGAGGGGACGATGGCTCTCAGGAAAAGCCTGGGGACTGGGTCCTGCTCCTAGTGCTGGAGGAGCCGCTGAAGGCACCTGCCGCTGCCAAGCAGATCTTACTGCGAAGGATGCTTGGGGGGAGGCGGGGGGGGCACAGCCTGAAGGACAGGAAAACACCTCCAGCCACAGGTCTCCAGCCCGAGTCACCCCGAGTCTGAGAAAGACTTTACCTTTGGGTTTTATCCTACTGGCAACTGGGGTCAAGACAGAATAATGCTTCACATTTTGGAAATTATTCAGATAACAGGAACAGAAACGACATGGAGGAAAAAGCAGGCACGAGAGTCATTCCTCCACAGTCTTAGGAACGAAGGGGACTCTGCTCTGTTCTGTTTCTAGAAAAAGTTTTGATTTACTGTGTGACCCTGAGCGTGGCCTCCAGCCCCTTCCAGCTCTCCGAGGAGTGTGCTACACCTCACAGCATGTTTCAGAATATAGATGCAGCCTGTGTGGTTCAGATGAGGGGAGCCCCACACGGGCTCAGGTGTGTGAGGTGCCCCGTGCGGGCCAAGGTGTGAGATGCAGCATTTACCGGCTGTATCTAGGACAAAGGCAGCTGTCCCTGGAGAGGGATTCAAGCCAACTGGAAAACTGAAACCGGGGGCACCTCAGTGTCTCAGTCAGAAAGTGTCCGACTCTTGATTTTGGCTCAGGTCATGATCTCAGGGTCATGAGATCAAGTCACGGATGGGCCTCCTCACTGGGTGTGGAGCCTGCTGGAGATTCTCTCTCCCTCTGTCCCTCCCTGCCCACAAGCGCTGGTGAGTCCATTCATGCACACGTGCACTGTCTCGCGCGCTCTCTCTCTGTATTTCTCTAAAAAAGAAGAAAAGAAAACTGAAACCAGCAATGCTGCATTTCAGAACAGACAGAGCTACGGCCCAGGGAGTCCAGCCTCGTGAGCAGAAACATGCCCGGCTCTTCGACACACATCAAACGAGCAATCACTATCTTTGATCCCATAGTCGGCCTGACCATCCACCCCCCCCCCCCCCGCAAAGACAGAAGAGACACTCAAAGCCAAAGCTTCCCTGATGCTGAGGCCCAAGTGGCTCTGAGTTTGACCCAACAACCCTCGTGTGAGAACCACCTCGGGAGGTCCAGCCTGCAGAACAGGGGGGAAGCCAGGAATCAGGGACACACATCTCCATACTTCTAAGGGTGACCCTGAGACCTGTGTTTATACTGAAGTGTGAATGCGTTGAACACTGCCTCACACTTAAAGAGAAGCACTGGGTCACCTGCTGTGGATGACACGATATTGAGTTCCCTGTGGTCTGCTCAGTGTCTCCGCATGTCAGAGCAGACTCAAGGATGACTCAGGAGCCAGCCCCTGCCCTGTGCGCCCACCACTTTGCCTCTGTCCCTGCATCTGGTTTGCTGTTTCTAGATTCCAATGGCAGCCCCACTCCCAACTCTCCACACCTGTCAGCAGTCTAGGTAAATTATTTCACCTTTCTGGGCACTGCCTCTCCAAAAAGTTGTTCTTTCCATTTTTAAGGTTGTGATTTTTGAACTCTTCATATGCCTACCTAAATACCTAGTTCGTGTGTGCGCCCGACAGTAACATCCTTGATTTTCTGAAACAGATCTTTCTTGCTGTCTTTCCTAGTCCACAGTCCCCAGCCCAGGGAGTCTAGCTGATAGGCTCGTGTGCGCCCGGACATCCACATCGCCTTCTTGTGTACGCTTTGCTCTTCTATAAGGGGTGATCTTCGGTAGATATTTCTGCGTTTTGTTTCTCTTTCTAGTCATACCCCTGGGAACTCCTGCATGTCACACAGCCTGGCCTGGCTCTAACTCCCTGCTCTGGAAGCTGCGCAATATTCCACACTGTGGAAGCCCCATAGCATAATCACCCTTCCCATTGGTATTTCCTTTGTGTCCACTCTCTGCTAGGCTTCACTTCACAGCAGACTATGGTAGTATGGTATGATCATACCTGTACATCAGTACCTGCTGGTCAAAGCACTTCTCCCCATCAGGATAGAAGCCCCTCCCTCACTGTGCCAATACAAACCCCCACCCCAACATCAGGAACAGGAGACCAGACAGTGAGGACTCCCTGCTCAAGCACCCTGATTTCTCCTCTGCTCTCCAGCCTCAGACCTTCCAGGGACAACCATCACCACCACACAGGACGTCAAGTCCCCACAAGGTTCACCCAGAGGCCAGAGGGCCATCCGTCCATACACAGCGCTGGCCATGTGGGCCATGCCAGCCACCCATGTGTCCATGAGGATCTACATCACACACTGGCTCCCTATGTCTCGAAACCTCATGGCAGGTTCAGGGCCACTTGCTCCCAACATCTTTCCAGAACTCACCCATGAGCAAACACGCATATGGAAGTCCAGCTTTCTCTGAACTAATGCATCTTGCTTTGGCTGGAACCTCACTTTGTCACACAATTAACAGAACACCTCCTGCCTGGAAAGTCACACAGAGGACGTGCCTTTGTTCACACAGTCTCATTAAACTTCACGAAAAACGTCTTATTCTCCACTTTGACAGACAAAGAAACTGAGGCAGAGAGGGTTTCAAAGATTTGTCTGGAGTCACAGAATTAGTGAGAAACAAAGACTTGGGTCTGGGATCTCGGTGTCGTTAGGCATACCCTCCTCACCTCACTGGCTCCTGGGGGCTGTGGTCCCTACAGCAGCCAAGGACACTCTGCCTGTGCCCACCAAGGCCTGAAACTACCTCCAAGGTCACTAGGAAAGTAGGACGTACACCCACAGCCACACATTCAAGGGCAACTTGCACATCTCAATTCTCAGGCATGAGCGGCTACTACTTCTGCTTGCTTCAAGCAAATATACCCATCTCCTCTCTAAACATGTGCACATCTATGACTACAACATGATATGCCGATGCTCCGACTCCCCGATGCCTTCAGGAATGTGTGTTACATACTCAGATGCTTCATTGGTTTCGGAGAAGCAAACCGAACGTTCCCACCAAATGCTATATTCCAGCCAAATGATTCCACCAATAGGAACCCATGCTCCGCTCACCTGCCCCATGCCTCTTCCCAAAACATATGTTTTGCTGGTGACCCTGCTTAACAATTCATCTCTGGATTTCTGTATTCTGTTGAAGACCCCATCTCCACAATTCTCTCCTCTCGACCTTCTACCCCAGCAGCCCTAGTCAATGACTCCAAGTCTGCAGACAATCAGGCCAGTGCCCCTGGTGGTCCACCCACGGGAGACAGTGGCCCTGTTCCCTCCTGGGCCTAGAACCGGTCTTTCCCAGCTCTTCATTGCACCTCTACCATTCAAACCCAAGATCACACAGAAAGACAGACTGTAGTAAAGTAGCAAGAATAACACTGGCATCGGTGTAAGGCCCCCAGCTCTGCTTTCATGGGCTGGGTGACTTTGGCAGGTTATTTAAGTTATATGGCTCTCCTTTTCTCCACTTCAATGTCACGGAGTTGTGGAAACTTAAATTAAAATGAGATAATACGCATAAACTAGATCCTGAAGTCTGCAACCCTCTGCATGCCACACGTGTGCACAGCAAACCCAGCCCTCCCCAGCGAGGGAGCCACAAACTGAAATCCCCAATGGCCTCTGAGCCTGGCTGCTCCCCAGGCAGAGCCCAGGTCTGCACACTAGTCCTTAAGGGTTAAAAATAGCAGCAGCAGCAGCTAGCTCAGCTCGGTTAATAGAATATCCAGGTTAATTTTAGCATGAGACAGCTCAAGAGAATACAAAATCCCTGATGCCAAGAACCATGTGTGGCCTGTATGGCCCCTTCTCCCACTGTCTCTCTCTCACTGACACACACACACACACACACACAGTGAAAAAGCTAACATCACTAATATCACTTCCTCATATTCACAAAATATTTTCTCTGGTCAGGAAAACCATGTCTCCTTAGCCCTGGGAAGTACTAACGATAACTACCTTATCAAGCAGGAGCAGCACCTCGCTGACCCTCACAGGACCCTGGGATGAGCACACTACTCCTTCCCATGCCAGAAATTTGGTTAAATATCCCACTTTCAACAGAGCAGATGCAGAACCCTAAGTGTCCAGGCCCTGTGGTCTGGGCCATCTTCACCACGCCCCACCTGAGCAGCCACCTGGCCCAGGGAGGTACAGGCCAGAGACCCTCAGCCACCATGTCCTGTTCTCACCTCCCTTGGTTCCTGCCTGAGAGGCCTCCTGCTTCTGGAGGGATTGTGTCTGTAACTAGCTGGAGGGAGGGCATGAGGCTGGGGCAGGCCCGCCAGGGCCCATGGCTGGGCCATGCTGTGCTGAATGGTGGGCACTGTCAGTCCCAATGTGCTTGCACTGGACCCCACCTGCCATCGACCCTGATGGTGGACAAGTGGTAACTTTACAGAGAAAAAACACGAGACTGTGCTCTGAGCCCAAGGAGAAGGGAGGGAGAGACAGGCAAGAGAGGAAAGCCTGGAACCAGGCAGAGTGTGGCCTCGCTGGGGACACGGAGGCCAACATGCCCAGTGGATACAAACTGGGCCCTCAAACCTGATGATGAAAACCATTAACAGAGCAAGAGGGAGGGCAGCCCCAGTGGCGCAGCAGTTTGGCACCGCCTGCAGCCTGGGATATGATCCTGGAGACCCGGGATCGAGTCCCACATCGGGCTCCCCGCATGGAGCCTGCTTTTCCCTCTGCCTGTGTCTCTGCCTCTCTCTCTCTCTCTCTCTCTCTCTGTCTCTCTGAATAAATAAATAAATAAATAAATCTTTAAAAAAAAAAAAAACAGAGCAAGAGGGCTTTTCTCATTCAAGTGCAAGGCTAGATTTTGATTTTTGTTGTTTGTTTTTTAGCTCTAGAGAAAAACCTTTGTATGTTGCTCTTAACTGAACACATTTATCAAGATAAGATGACACTTTTGAAAACCAGAGGTAACTATTATGGAAAAGGAAAGTACCACTGAGAGTTAGAGCTATACCACAAAGCCGAGAGGAGCACTGAGTCCAAAATAATGCTTCCCAGAAGGGCTTTCTCTGTGGGTCCTCCACACACGCCTCACTCACAGTCTTCAAGTTGCTTCCCTCCCAGCACAAAGGCCCTGACTCATGGAAAGTCAGAAAGGCACACTTCCTCAAAACTACAATCTCATAGGAAGTGCACTTGGCCTTACACAAGAGACACTAGTATAAAAACAGCAACAACTACTACCAAAGGTAGAAGATGTTTAGGATTTTTAAGTATACAGAAGAACCACCCAAAATAACTGCAAGATCTCCATGGGAAAGGCAATAGGTTCTTCACCACAAGGCCTGAAACAGATCTAATAAGAATGCCTCGCTCTGATTTGGCTTTTGCAGAGGGTAGAAGGGCCAGAGAAAGGGGAAGAGGAAGACAATGAAAAGATTCTTCCCATTGTCCCCAGCCTCAGCCTGGGGACCACAACCACCAGACAACCCAAGGCCCTGACACCTAAAAAACTCATCCCCCAAAAACGTACTGCCTTTCTTTTTTAGCTAGCAACAAGATTAGTGATATTGCTTACCAGTGTAACTTCAGGGAGACTCTTTTCTTTCTCTGCTTTTCCGGGAGTGAGGGGGTGGGCATGAATGTGAGCCGGAACAATATCGTCTTGTAAGCCCCCACCGGATGCAGTAGACAATTACTGCCTGCATTTTGTACATGGAAACATGAGGCTATGGAAGGGGAAGACATTTGCACTGGGTCAGCCAGCCAAGAGCGCACAGGCATGCAGCCAGCTAGCCTGGAGACAAGGTTCAAAGATGAATGGATGGCCTGGCCAGTGTGTCCCCGAACAAGAAGAGGCAAGTGTGCATGTGACTGTGTGTATGATTCATGCATGTGTGCCCCTCTTCCAGATCAACTGTGGTGTTCCTCATCATCCTGTACCTTAAAGACCAGGGCATTCAGGCAAGCCAGAGCCAAGACTGGCCACGAGAGACAACTAGGGAAAGAAATCAAAAGCTCAGCACTACCACCTTCCATGCTCAGGACCATCCTCATCCCATTCTATTAACAGACCACCCCTCGAGTTAAATGAGACTAAGCCCCAAACCAGCCCCTCCACTTAACCTTCAGGGCCTCCAGCCCAGGCTCTAACTCAGAGGCACAGCCTAGAACCATGTCTGTGCTCAAACACAGGAGGATGCCCTGTCTGTGCTGGGTGTAGGCCCTTGCTCCCTGAATGCCCCCAGCTGCAAAGGTGACACACAGATATCTCCCTCTTGCAGCCCAGTGTTGTGGACAAAGACCCCCAGAGATGAGAGAGAGATAAGAGTTTCTTGAAGCTGGACCAACATCTGGGGAGTTGGAAGGTGGTGCTGTGTTCACTGCTAAGCCCCCAAACATGAGAAAGGTGTTTCAAAACTTCCAACAGTACCCACTCTCATGTGGGGTTAGAGACAGCAGATGTTTAGGACTTTTAAGTATACAGGCACTGCACCATTCCTCAGCTGAGCTGGGTGTTTCTCTTGCGTGTTTAAGGTAGAACATGAAAGACAGGAAGCCTAACCAAGCAGGGTCTTCAAATCCCCTTCCTTCCACACCAGGCCCATCCTTGTCAAGATCCAGAACCCACCCATGGACATGGACTGGTAGGCTAGTGAGGCTGCTCTCCTACATCTCCACAGTCTCCTCACTACCCTGCTTCATGTGCTGTGCCATTCCCTGCTCGGTCTACCACTGTTCCAGAACACTCCTGGAACCGAGCAGGAGACTGGAGGTGCCTGGCCTGAACCATGAAGACCTCAGACCCATTCCTGCCAGCTGTACCTGCAGAGCCTGGCACCCTCGCCCACCCCAGGTTCCCCTCCTGCTCCCTTGACTAAGGCTCAGTGGGCCCAGGGCTGAGCGAGGGCTCTTGGCTGAAAGACCCTAGTACTGGCGAGTTCCCTGACCCCACTACAGCAGCGGCGCAACCTTGGATCTCTCAGTACAAAAGTGACAGCAGATTTCAACCAAGTAAACAAGAGAAATCCTCTGCAGGCGGCCTCCTGGTGCCTGAAGAACCGCTACATTCAATCCACAGTGCTTCTCGGCCAAATATCAACGGTGTCTCAGCAATGATCCATAAACCAAAATAAAGCAGACAGGAAGCAGCACGCTGCTTTGGGGTAGCTGGAATTCCTCAGGCAGCATCAGATGTCATCAACAACTGACGGTCACTGGGCGCCTGGCTGCGTTCCCAGCGGCCCCTTGCCCCGCGGGAGGAGGCGGCGATGCGGCAGGGAGGACCCCAGCACCCGCCCCCAGCAGGGCGCTCCCCGGGCCCCCAGAAGCCGTCCGCTCATCCCGCACACTGGTGGCATCGACGTGTGACATCACGCCAGGCAAGGATCCGGGTCTTGGGAGGGAGGAAAACCTTGCCCATCACCCTCCCGAGGCAACACGGCGCTGGGGACGGGCACCCCCTCCAGACTCCCTCCCCCAGCCCCGGGCCAGCGAGAAGGGCAGGAACCTCCCCGCCGACTCGGCCGCAGGCTCCCCCGGGCAGTTCTCGATGGGGGCGGGCGGGGGCGCGGGCAGGGCCGGGCAGGGCAGGGCAGGGCAGGGCAGGGCGCACCCCACGAACGCGCGCTCGCCCGCCCGCTGCGGACCCGGCCCACGCCCCTGGGCACCGCGTGCAGGGAAGCTTCGGTGCAGCAGCCCCGGAGACGCGGCCTCCGAGCCCGGGGATGAGCCCGGGGATGAGCCCGGGGCGCACGAGCCCAGCCGCCCGACCGCGCCCCCGGAGCCGCGTCCCGCAGAGCCGGCCCGCGGTCGGGGCAGGGGCCGCCCGGCGCTCACCGATCTTGATCTTCACGCTCTGGAACACCCGGAGCCCCTCTTCCTCCACCGCCATGCTGGGTCCTCGCCGGATTCCGCGCGCCCAGCCCCGCGGAGCAGCCGGACCAGGGCGCAGCTCAGCCCCGCGCAGCCCAGCCCCGAGCTCTGCGCCCGCCCCGGCCCCGGCCCCGGCCCCGGCCCCGGCCCGCGCCCGCCCCCGCCCGGCTCTGCGCCTCGGCCGCGCCCGCAGGGAGGCGGGGCAGGACGGCTCCGCCCGCGGGGCGACCCCACGGCCCCCGGCGAAGCTCTCGGAGGCGGGAGCCAGGCGGCCCCGCCCTCGGAACACCCCAGCTCCGCCGCGGCCGAGGCTCGAAGGGGGCGGAGTCGGTCTCCGGGGGAGGGAGCCCAAGGGACCCTGCGGTGGGAGGGGGAGCGGATGGGGAGCGGATGGGGAGCGGGGAGGCGGGGCCGAGGGGATGGAGCGGAACCGCGAGCGGAGACGGGGCGCCGAGGTGGGGGGCAATGGGGAGCAGGAACCGGGCCGGGGGATGGGGGACCCGGTGGAGAGGATGGGAAGGGAATGGGGCGCTGAAGCAGGAGGAGGAGGCGAGGAGGTGGGACCCGAAGCGGGAATGGGGGAAACCGGGGAGGGCAGCTGGCTAGGTGAGGAGGACCCAGAGCGGCCAGGGGCCCAGGCTAGACGGAAGCCAGGCAGGGGAATGGAGTGAGACCAGGCAGGGGAGCCGGGGAAGGAGGGAGACCCTGGGGCTCAGGAGAAGGTCTAGATTAACGCGCTCAAAATCTTCCGGACCTGAAGAGATATCCCACTTCTCCCTGTTACAGACAAACGCTCTCTCTGTGTTTGCTGAGGAGCGCAGAGACCTCTGCAAGGCTGTATTACACCAGTGGTCAGCCCCCAGCCCCATTCCTCCACCACGTCACCATCCCCCAGCTGGAGAAGCCCAGATCTGACAAAGGAAGAAGGTCCTATCTGCAGAAGAGCCTCACAGCCATGGAAACATGTGCCCAAAGGGCCGGGAGAATAAACACAACCGGATCCAGAGAACCGTGGATTTGGGCGGGCAGAACAAAAAGGTAGATGAGGTTAGAGTTTAGTGATAAGGAATTATTCCATCATGATACAGGATTTGGCACGTTGGCACGTACCCCATGCTACTAGCATGGTCTTGGGAAGCTCATAAAAAGCGATATCCCACACTAAGTGGAAATGCCAAGTAGTTGTGGCGGATAGCAGAGAAAAACCCCAGAACGCTCAGAGAAGTGGCACAAGCGAGTAAATATACTCCCACGACCAGGAAACCTAGCTGCAGACAAGGTTTCCTGGAAAACCCAGAGGACATTTCAGTTACAAAAGTGATGAGGAATGTTCAGATGAGGGTCTCAGCGGTAGCTGGCCATTCTATGACTGGGCCATTACAGAGAGAACACCGAGCTCCCTGATAGCAGTGACGATGACCAGATAGTGACATATAGAAGCCTAGGGGTGACGTTTAACCATCGGAAGCAAGCCAGGTGCTATTATTACATTGAGCAACGAGGCTGGAGTGGCAGCCCGGGTGCTCTGAACTGCAAGGAGTAACACAGATGGTCAGCCAAACGCGGTGTCAGGAGCAGGGCAGTCAGCCTGCTAGCAAGAGTATTGCTCCATTCATACAACCAGAGGAAAAGATGGGTATCAGAACTCTTCAGTCGAACTGAAGAGTTCGACTGTTTAGGCCCCACATTGGGCATGGAGCCTACTTAAAAAGAAACAGGAAAATATTGGGGTTCAAGGGAAACATGAGGGCTTTCTTGAAAGTATAATCCTTTTTTTTTATAACTAACAGTTGCATTTCTCTCCCTTTGATAGAATCCTCTTCTGTACTCCCCCAAAAAATATTTCCTGAAAAGTATCAATCTATAAACAAGTTGGTATTTATGCATTGCTCAGACAGCATGATTAGATCATTTATTATTCCTATTTGATCAATATACTTTCAAAGGATTTGAAATGGCATAAAATAAATGACCAGTATATAACTGAATGATTTTTAAAGGGTACCAAAAAAGTGTTGAAGGAAGAAGCTATTGTGTCAAATATCTACAGTAGATACAGCTACAGCAATGTTTGTAAAGCCCAGCTCTGAGTTCCCTGGTCATCAAGGTGAAAAGGAAATATAGAAATATAGTATTTTAGACAAATGATTTAATAAACAGAAGTATGTTAGTTTTTCAGAAAATACTCTTTTGGCCAACTAAGCAATATGGGATTTTTTTCGTAGGGATGTTCAGCACATTTAGGAAGGATGTTTTTAATCTCAAATGACTAACCTTCAAGGATATGCTTGTTCCAGCATCTGGCACAGAGTGAAAGCTCCATTAAAATTTGTTGAATGAGGGATCCCTGGGTGGTGCAGCGGTTTGGCGCCTGCCTTTGGCCCAGGGCGCGATCCTGGAGACCCGGGATCGAATCCCACATCGGGCTCCTGGTGCATGGAGCCTGCTTCTCCCTCTGCCTGTGTCTCTGCCTCTCTCTCTTTCTCTCTGTGTGACTATCATAAATAAATAAAAATTTAAAAAAATAAAATAAAAAAAAAAATAAAAAAAAAAAAATAAAATTTGTTGAATGAATATACTGGTTTCTCCCATTGTCTCATGGCTAACTTAGGGACATAATGTTAGTTCATAATTCTCTGATAAGATTTACTCAGGCTCTCAGGAGTCAAGGAGGGTAGCTCTCCAAAGGCCTGAGTGTCTGTGAGAGAAAGCATTTAGAGAATCTAGAGAAATGAGTCATAGCACACCTTTGGGTAATATTTCTCAAATATTAGTTGTTTGGAGACAGAAGCCGAACAGTGAACACATCTACGCTAAGGTTCCTTCTGGATGCTTAAAGCCCAGACGTCATGCAGCTGGTAGAAAGTAGGCCCAGAGCCACTCCGAGGAGGCATCCGTGAGCCTCACAGGTGTGTACCAATAGCTCTTCTGCGGGGCATGGAGGCCACACCACCTGCCCTCATCACAGCTCAGTGAGGAACCATGTGCCCGGAAATGGGAAGGAAGGGACATCACATCTGGCTGGAAGCTGAGAAAAGCCACTGGGATATTTTCCAGTCTCTCCTGCAGTGGCAATTGAAGAGGACCCACTTTGAAACTCGGAGATGAGATAGAAGCAGCCCAGATCCCTGAGTAACTCCTGGAGGGCTGCTGGGATCTGCAGCCACAAAAATGAGAAATGAGCTTCTCACTTCTTCCTGGGTAAAGCCAATAGCATTGAGGAATCAGCGTAACCCAAGCCTCTCCTATCCTTACTGATAAAGTCTTTGATAAAGTGTATATGGTAAATTCAACAACACAAGAAACAACAGGTGTAGCAGGGACGCAGGGAAAGGGGAGCCCTCGAACATGGCTCCTGGGAATGCATGCTGGTGCAGCCACTCTGGAAAACAGGACAGAGCATCCTCAAGAAGTTAAAACAAGAACTACCCTAGGATCCGGGCAATCACACTACTGGATATTTACCCAAAATGTACAAAATTATCAAAGGGATATATGCACCCCGATTTTTTTATAATAAATTTATTTTTTATTGGTGTTCAATTTACCAACATACAGAATAACACCCAGTGCTCATCCCGTCAAGTGCCCCCCTCAGTGCCCGTCACCCATTCACCCCCACCCCCCTACCCTCCTCCCCTTCTACCACCCCTAGTTCGTTTCCCAGAGTTAGGAGTCTTTATGTTCTGTCTCCCTTTCTGATATTTCCCACACACTTCTTCTCCCTTCCCTTATATTCCCTTTCACTATTATTTATATTCCCCAAATGAATGAGAACATACAATGTTTGTCCTTCTCCGATTGACTCACTTCACTCAGCATAATACCCTCCAGTTCCATCCACGTTGAAGCAAATGGTGGGTATTTGTCGTTTCTAATGGCTGAGGAATATTCCATTGTATACATAAACCACATCTTCTTTATCCATTCATCTTTCGATGGACACCGAGGATCCTTCCACAGTTTGGCTTGCACCCCGATGTTTAAGGCAGCAGTATTTACCATAGGCAAGATATGGAAACAGCCCAAGTGTCCGTTGATAGATGCATAGGTAAAGAAGATGTGGTGTACATATGTAATGGAATATTACTCATCCATAAAAATAAGGAAATCTTGCCATTTGCAATATGGATGGAACTAGAGTGTATTGTGCTTAGCAAAATAAGTCAATCGAAGAAACATAAATATATGATTTCACTCATATGTAGAATATAAGACAACACAAATAAGAAAAAGGGGAAAAAAAGAGAGAGAAACCAAGAAACAGACTCTTAACTACAGAGAACACACTGGTGGGAACCTGAGGGGAGGTGGATGGGGGTGGGAGAAACAGGTGACAGGGATGAAGGGGTGCACCTGGCCTGATCAGCACCCTGTGTTGTATGGAAACTAATATTAAACTGTATATTAACGAAGTGGAATTAAAATATAACCTTAAAAAAATAAAGTTTCGATGGAATGTTATTTGATTAATATTGATGCAATACTAATCATTATTAATATCAATCATCTGTCAATTTGAGTAATAAAAGATCACCCTAAATGTCTAAAAGATTTACCCATTGAATAGATTTGTGTAATATCTTGATTGCTTACTATGAAGAATATTTGCTCAAAATTACTGTTTTTTAACATAATAACATCTAACTTGTGACTTTTGACCGTGAATTAGCTAAATATCAATGTACTCTATGAAGACAGCCCTGAAATCCAATTAATTACACTCCAAATCTTGTCTTCTTACCTATAGCAGGAATATATGTTGTCCTTTTAAAATCTCTGTCGAAGGGCACCAGAGTGGCACCAGAGTGGCACAGTTGGTGAAGTGTCCAACTCTTGATTCCAGTTCAGGTCAGGATCTCGGGGTCATGGGATCGAGCCCCATGTCGGGTTTCGCACTGGGTGTGGAGCCTGCTTGGGGTTCTCTCTCTCCCTCTCCTTCTGCCTCTCTCTCTCCCCACCTCTATCAATCTGAAACCCTAACCCTAACCTGGCCCATTGCCAGAAAAAGTTAAAAGGAGAGGGGTACCTGATTCACACCATTTGGAATGGGGATTTGTTGTCAAGACTATTCTGACTTCCGATACTCAGCAGAGTCACAGCACAAGCTCCAAAGAAGAAGAGGCCGAGGGCTTTAGAAAACCCTTTGTCTGACCCACAGATGCTCCCTGCAGGGAACCAGACTGCCGAGATAGCACAGGAGCAGCAGCGAGCCTTGGCGTGCTCCTCAGCACCACGACCAGGCATATGCCCAGTAGGAGCTGGCCCTTTGGTAATAATAATAAGACTTCAGAAGGGCAAGAATGGGGGCCCTAGTGGGCTCAGTCGGTTGGGCATCTGACTCTTGGTTTCAGCGTGGGTTGTGATCTTGCACTCTTGAGCTGGTCCTGAGCTGGAGCCACTGTTGGGCTTGGTGCTCAGCAAGGAGTCTGCTTCAGATTCTCTCTAAAATAAGTAAATGAAATAAAAAATAAAAATAAAAGGGCAAAATGTATTTGCTTGCCTATCATAAATATTTTTATTTCTTTGTTTCCTTCAAGATTTTATTAACATTTATAGACAGTTTTACACAGTGGCCATATAATTTGTCTGAATGCATACTTACTCTGTTTAGCAATTCATTTATTTAGCAAATGTCTAATGGGCACCTAGCATGTGTCTGGAACCAGCCAGATCCTGTGGGAATACCAGAGAAACACCACACATACCCCTGACCTCGGGCCCTTGGACTACTTATGCAGCTACCCCGAAGTTTTCCCTCTGCCTGCTTTAGTGTGGTGCGCACCGGCACGGTAAGAAGGTAAAGAGGAGAGCGTCCTAGAGGCAGGTGGACACCCCGCAGCGCTGCAGGGTGAACGCGGGGTCTGGGAAGCCCAGGAGCCAGGCCATAGCCCCAACCCCGGGCGCGGCCCTGCTTCTCCCAGCCCCCCGGGGTGTGAGTGGCACCAGAGGGAGTGGGTGGTGGCAGCTGCTGACAAGCAAACCTGCCAGAGGGCGCGTCATGGGGCCCAGTGACGACAGAGTGGAAGAAAGACAAGGCTGGGGCCGGGAACCAGCACAGCATCCGTGCGCGTTGGGACGGTTCATTTACCTTCAGGTATGAAGAGTGAGCGACTGCACTGCTCGACTTATTTTCTATTCCTTCCCAATAATTTGATGTGAACATAACTATTTCCCCAAGACTAGATCTAAGTGTCTGTAAAGTGGGGAGAGGCGGCGCCTGCCCGCAGGGCTCTGGGACCAGCGGTGCGCGGGGCGTGGGGCGCGGGGCGTGCACCGCACAGATGGGCCTCCGCCTGCCCCCACCCGGGCCGCCGGGTTTTCAGCGCCCCCTCCCCCGCCAGGGTAAGGGCGGGCCCTTCCCTCTCCTGCCCGCGGCTGCCACAAACCGCCTGAGCACCTGGTGGGTGCCAGCTGCCCTCGCCCACCGCCCACGCAGGGAGGTGTCCAGAAGCACCCACCCGGCTCCTGCTCTGGGATCTCAGGATTTCCTCACCAGGAGGTCAGCTGCCCCTGCAGGCCTGCACCTCTTCCCAAACAGGGGACCAAGGTCTTCTGTTTGGGGGTGTGCTCGGAGCAGCACGAGGCATGGCCACCCAAGGTGACAGTGGCCCACATCCCAAAGGCATCCTGCACACAAAGCATCTTTGCAGTAAGGTACGACCAGGAGGGCAGCCCCAGTGGCCAGCGGTTTAGTGCCGCCTGCAGCCCGGGGTGTGATACTGGAGTCCTGGGATCGAGTCCCACGTCGGGCTCCCTGCATGGAGCCTGCTTCTCCCTCTGCCTGTGTCTCTGCCTCTCTCTCTCGCTCTGTGTCTCTCATGGATAAATAAAAAATAAAATCTTAAAAAAAAAAAAAAAAAGGTACAACCAGGAAACGGTGTCCCACAGGCCTTCACTGGCAGGGGGTGGGAGAGAGACAAACAGGAATAAAGTGCTGACATGGATCCCCAGGCTGCCAGGAGGACAGCCTATCACAGGCCCTACAAGTCCTTTTCCACAGCGTTGTTAAATGACCAACTGTGGAGCAGGGAGCAGGTGGGGCCATGGGGGGGTGGGGGCCAGGGGAGCAGGAGGAGGGACCCCGTGGAGGGAAATGGTCTGTGTCCTGGCCACATTGGTGGCCACAGGAACCCACATGTGACAGATTCACACACACGTGTGCATGAGGAGCAAGCCCTCCAGGTGGGTGCATGGATGGGACCCTGGCCGTCTTCTGGTTGGGATCCTTTTGCAGTCACCGCAGTTCTGCAAGATGTCAGCAGTGGAGACAATGGTGAAGAGTGCCTGGGACCTATGTGTCGTGCCTTATAAGGGTTGTGAATCTACAGTTTTCTTGAAATAAAACAAAACAACTGAAGGAAGGACGATATGGCAGTAGATACCGACTCATCGCCGGTCCCCTCCCGCGCTTGCTACAGCCCCACGTGGGCAGACATCCTCTCCTGTGGGGAGCTGATCTCTGCTACCCACAGGAAGGGCGTGACATTGTGTTTATCTGCCACACCTGAGGAAACCGTGCCCTTGGTGTCCTTGCTCGCAAACAAGGGGTTTGACCTCAGGAGTCACAGTGCACACCTGAGGGCTCATATGGCTCACAGGCATCCCTCAGAGCCTCGTTTGCTCCCTCCTCCCGTAGAAGGCAGGAGATATTCAGAACAGCAGCTCTCTTTAGTCAGATTTTAGCTCTCCTGGTGGGTGGGGTGGCCCTCCTGACAGTCACTCTCAAACCAACATTGTACAGAAATGCTGCTGGAGGTGTCGATTGCAGAACTGCTCAAACTTCTTATTAAAAGACCCACATAAGTAAATACATTTTAGGTGATGACATGATATACTCACAAATTTTATGAGATGAAAACCTATCCTGACCAGATATAATGTGTTCTAAAATTTTATATTCTATTCTAGCTTCACTTAAACTAATCTTGTTTATTTAATTTTTAATTGATTTCAGGATCCTCCATTCACTAGTGAGCAACTAGAGTGCTGGAGGTACCAGCTCACAAGATCCAACCAATAAATATTCAGAAGTTTTGCCAGCTGATTATTAAACAGAACCATTTTTTAAAATGAAATGATACAGGCTTACAAAGCTTACAAAGCTACTGAAACTCATGCTCTTGAGGCTGCCAATGCCTATTAGATGGTGGAAATACTACATAATGACGTGTTGCTTGCATCTCTTCCCACCTTGCAGAATTCACACCGTGGATTGGCAAGCACTACACACTACCCCCTTTTTATTTCTAGTCAGATGTCAGCGCTTACCAGCACATGGCTGGCTGCAAGGCTCGGTTTGAGATGTGCTGCACCAGACAGTTCCCTTCCCTGTCCCCTCCCACCTTTATGCTTGACTGGGAAGACTGTAAAGGGAGGTCACTGGAGAGTCCGGGGTCCGGGACCAGCTAGTGTCTGAGTGGGGGAGGGGGTGCCCCCTCTTCCCATTCTAGGTCCAATGCTGTTAGCCCGAAGTCCTGCTTCTTGCCCCACACCACAGACCAGGACTGTCTGCATGCAGCTGGGCTACGAGGCTCTGGGGCTGGAAGCAGAATCCTCTCCCATTCAGGACTAATCACCCCTTTCTGAGATGTGGACATGGTGGGTGAGGAGCAGGTCTCAGGACCTGCGGCCAGCCAGACACCAGTGTTCTTGCTGGACCAGGGGACAGTTAGCCGACGCAGCACCCAGCTCTGGGAGGTGTAGGGGTCTGTGCTTTCAGCCTGGCCTCCTGGCGTGCACCTCTGCATGGTGTGCTTCTTTATTTGCACTTCCAAACTTATCCGAGATATGTTATTTAGACATGGTGAGACATCAGCCCTTATAGCATTCCTGCAAGGCTGCTCCTAAAGAAAGAGAAAATCCAATGGGAAATACATGCATATGATGCTAGACACAGTGGGTCCTTACCCTATAAAATATGTCTAGTTATAATATTCCAAAGTGTTTTTCTCCCATCATCAATTTTCATTGCTAAAAATGCAACATTAAGGGAAATATAAAAGAATATAATCACAATCCCACCCCTCTTGCATGAAAGTCATCTGTATGTTCCTACACTAATTCTCTGAGTAAGCATTTCCACCCAGTCAGAGTTGAAGTCCTGAGCAGCGAGAGCCCTGCACCATCCACGTACAAGCTATGGAGTAGCCCATGCATTTCCTAGCTGGGTGGGCATTGAAGCTCAGCTCCTCTCCCATGAGCATGTGAAGGGGTGAGGCCGGTGAAGACACCTTTGGTTCCCTGGCACCGTCTTCTCCCTGCGTGTCTCATGTTTAAATATGAGCAGATACATGATAATTGTATAGGGCCTAGAGGCCCTATAATGGGCCTCTAGGCTTTGGAGGAAGCATGCTGCAAAGTGCTATGTGCTCCAGGGAGACCACAGCCTGAAGCCCCTTCGTTGCCTCCACTGCTTCTCCCACCCTTATCAATTGCTAGAGCCAGCAGCCTCTGGAAGCCTGGGCAGCAGGGCTACAGGGAGCCGACGTGCCCTGCGGGATAGACCAGCCTCCAGGGCTGAAATGCCACGTTTGGTGGGTGGCTGGAGGCCTAGGGCTCCCAGCTGGACTGTGTCCTGTAGGCCAGTTAAATCCTGGTTCCCCCAGTTGAAGGGACCCAGACCGTACATTTATGATGATGAGTTAACTAACTCCTGGGGTCCTACTCGACCCTGTTGCCACCTAAAGTTACCTTTTAAAAATATATATATTTATTTATTTATTCATGAGAGACACAGAGAGAGGGGCAGAGACACAGGCAGAGGGAGAAGCAGGCTTCCTGCGGGGAACCCGATGCGGGACTCGATCCCTGCACCCTGGGGTCACAACCTGAGGCAAAGGCAGATGCTCAACCACTGAGCCACCAAGTGTCCCCTCAAGTTACCTTTAAGGTGAAGATGTAGAATTGTAGGAGGGGTCTCAGTCTCATTGAGGTAGATTTCTTTAAAACTACATTTTTGTTCACCAGGCTAGAAATTTGAGATGAATTAGAGCATGGTCACCATGCTCTACCAGAGAAGAGGACAAACATCTATTTTTTACTTCACAGTGAGAGTAGTCCTCTGTAAATTCAATTCAGGCTGTGTCACTCCTCTGCTCAAATCCTGGACTGGCCTCCTCCCCAAAATCTCTAAACCCTATATACAAACAAAGCCCATGTGCCTCTACTCAGCTTATCCTCTGACCTCACCTCCTAACATGCCATTTGCCACTTCTCAGGGCTCCATACCCATGGCCTCCATGCTGTCCCCCAAGCTCTTGCCTGCCTCAGGACCTTTGCACTTGCTACTCTCTGCTGAAGGGAGTGTTGCTCCATAGCTACATGTTGCTCTCTCTTCTCCCTCTGAAATTTTGCTCAAATGATCCCTGAGATATTTCCCTACTTTACATCAAATAACTGCCTCCCTGCCCCCATTCATTCTCACCTCTTCACCTTGCTTTATTTTTTTAATTAACATTGTTCTACTTGATCTACTATTTATTTAATTGATTGCTTATTGTCTGTCTCTCCCAGACCTGGTGTGTGAAAATAACCTAAATTCAGTTTACAATAACAAAGAGAATATTAATCTACATTGAGACTGATGATGCTCTGAAATTTTTTTTTAAGATTTTATTTATTTTCTCATGAGACACAGAGAGAGAGGCACAGACACAGGCAGAGGGAGAAGCAGGCGCCATGCAGGGAGCCCGATGTGGGACTTGAGCCCGGGGTCTCCAGGATCACACCCTGGGCTGCAGGCGGCACCAAACCTAAACCACTGAGCCACCCAGGCTGCACTGAAGTTTTTTCATTAAAAAATCCTTGATTCTCTCTCTCTACCTCAGTCCCTCCCCCATTAGTGCACACGCGTGCACTCTCCCTCTCTCTCTCAAAAAAAGAAAACCCTTGAGAATCTACTCCATGAATAAATTGGCGTATTCAAGCAGTAATAAGAATGACGATGCTGATGGTGGTGAAGCTGTGCCATGCTGGTGTCACACCGTCTGCCTCAAGGCGGTGACTCTCTGTGGTCTCCGCTCCCTGGAAGGACAGAAACAGTTCTAGGGACTTTCCTGAAGCCAAGCAGAATTGTAATTTTATAAATTTTACATAGCCTTCCTTCGTAAGAAGAAAAAAAGTCCAGCGTCCACTGGGAACACTTTCCACTTGCTTTGAGAACTGAAAGTTGGGCTTTCTAAACTTCATACACTATAGTTCTTCAGACACAAATCTGAAGAACTTGGGTCTGGTCCACATCCCTTCAGAGCTCAGCACCATGGGAGCACTTCACACGCCATCCCTGGAGGGGTCCCAGCCCCATCTGGATGACTCACCCACTGGAAGCCAGCAGCTTCCTTCTTTCCTTCTCTTTAGAGCAGGGCTCTCCACAAGGGAGGCAAGAACCTGCCTCCCTCCACAGAGCAGCTCCGGCAGTCCCCAAACAAGTGGTCTGTGCCTATGCGTGTGAATTTGTACACGTGGACACGTGGACGTGTATGTCTTGTACATGTATGTGTGTGCACATGTATACACATGTGTGCTCATGTGCCTGTGCATGTGGACACGTGTGTGGTCCTGACCATGTGCGTGCATATGATCATGTGTGCACGTGATCATGTGTGTGTGTGTGCACATGTATATACACGTGTGCATGGAGGTGGGACCTGTTTTCCCTGCTCTTACCTCCCTTCACTTACACACAGGCTACTTTCACATCCATTCAAATAAGCAACTTTTAAAAAACTGAAAAAAGGAAAAGTTACGAGGTCCAAATGGGGATTAAAAGACAGATTAAAATGAGAATTAAGATCTGTGGTGGCATAACTGTGGTTGTAACTGAGGACATTTTCCCAAGTTCACAGGTCTTCTGAACCTGACAACCAATGCCCACCTGGAGCAAGGAGTCGAGGATCCCAGAAGCTAACGTCTGGGGGTCCCATCAGGCATTGAGGGTGTGGCAAGCCACAGCATAATTTCTGAACCACTAACCCAATAGAGACACCTTGTTTGTGGATTTCCCCAAATCCCTTCCAACCCTCACACCAAGTTTAAACAGGCAATTGAGAAGGCCCAGGCAAGAGAACATGCAGATCTATTTTCTCTGACTCTCAAGTGGGTTTGAGGCAGAGATGAGAGCAGTAGGCAGAAACAGCCCGTCCAGCTCAGAAAGAGGGTCGAGACATACAGATGACCCCTGGCTCTCTTCTCACTTGTTAAGTGTGTCTGCCCATACAGGTCTTCACTTTCCTGTGACTTAATCAGAAATACAGAAAAAAAGGCTATATACTGTTTTGAAATTCTTATTCAAAAAGGACAGTATTTGATACTTCTTTTTTGAAAGATTCTTGTACTTTTGCTTCAATATGATTTCATATTTTTTTGTTCCCTAAACCAAATGCCAAACTATTGTGTGATCATCAGCACAAGACTCTCGAGACAGACTCAGGTGTCCAGAAGTTTGCAGCAACACTGTTTTTTTAAAACTGCCAACCACATCCATTATGCCCTTGAAAGTTTGACTTTTCAATAGGACTTTAGAGCTAACTGGAAAGACCCGGTTCAACCTAGAGCACTGAGGGGACCACCAACTCTATTAATTTCCAGGAATGACACCAAAACACTTAATCTCTGGCTCAGTCTCTGAGCCAAGTTACAAGGCCCATGTCACTGCTGACTTTCCTCCCAGAATCCAGGAACCACAGGAGCCGAGGCATCCAAGGTTCAGTGCACCACATTCACGGTGGAAAGAGTACTAAGGGCACCTACTCACTTGCATTTCATCACCACATCCATCCTGAGGTAGGACTCATGGTTTCCACAGTAGCCTCCACAGGCTGCTATGAGCAACCAAATTCTCTCCATGGACCAAGGCAGAGCCAGGGGCTCAGGGCTCATGTCCTCTGCTACGCTGCCCGCAACTCTGGTTCATGCCCAGGGGTCATCATTGTTCTTTGCCCCTGTGCAAAGATACTGAGACTCAAGACTGTGATCACACGCAGGGCCACCAGAGCTCAGTATTACATGGGGCAGTTTTTCAGTTGTCACAAGACAACTTTGAAATAATGGGGATAGAACAAAATGTATAGGGCCATGCCTTACTTTGTCTCAAATTTTCTCCTTGAGAAATAAAAACATTGTACAAGAGGTACAAATCAAAACCACAATGATAAAAAAAATAAAAAAATAAAAATAAAAAAACAAAACCACAATGATGTATCACCTCACACCTGTTGGAATGGCCAATATCAAAAAGACAAGAAATAACAAGTGTTGGCAAAGGGAAATAAGTCAGATGGAGACAAATATCCTATGATCTCTTCTATATGTGGAACCTAAGAAACCAAACCAACACAACAGAAACACGCTCATAAACACAGAGAATAAACCTGTAACCACAGGGGGGTGGGGGGTGGAAGAAACAGGCGAAGTGCATTAGGGTTACAAACTTTCAGGCATAAAATAAGTAAGTCAGGGAGATAAAAAAGTGCGGCATTGGGAATGTAGTCAATAATACTATAGTGACCTTTTACCATGACCATGCTTGTTGTGGAGAGCATCACATCATATAGAGTTGGTGAATCAATATATTGTACACCTGCAATTTACATAACATTATATGTCACCTGTACTTCAATTTAAAACAAGAAATTCCATTTTTGGTCACATACACGTCACAAAAGCATCTTGTTTTCATCTCTGTCCCAATGGAGGCATTTCAGAGACTTGTTACCAAACTGGCAGCACCTGCATAACCCCCACAAGCAAATCTGAAAATGTGACTGAGCAAACAGGTGCTGAATTTCAGAATATCCTCCTGTATCTATTTTCCTCAAAAAAAAAAAAAAAAAAATCTGTGATTACCAGTCTCAGTGTCACTGGAGCCAAAGAGGATATTTGTAATTACGCAGCAGCACACTCAAGTCCTGATGATGCCCACTGCAGGCTCCTCTCCATCACTGCTGTGGCCTAATCTTACTGTGAGTCCTTTGCAAACACATACGCCTGGTGTTTCAGCAACTGAGTGTTGAGTTTACTCAGATTTCTAAGAAGGGTGATTAGCATGTGCCACCTGCTGGGAATAATGACCATGTCCCCGGGTGAACAGAGAAGTCCAGAAGGTGGCCCCAGAGCAAGCCAGGCAGAGTCGGCAGATCCTGGCTAAGGACCACTCCCGACAGCCTGGAGAGCAGATGGTGGGACCAGCGGCCAAGGGCAGGAGTTGCACCTCAGCTGCTGGTTTGCAGAGGTGACCCCTCACCAGACTAACCTGGACCCCAGCACCCCCAGGACTAGATCCTCAACCCGGAGCTGCATTGTCACATCCCAAAGGCCAGATAAAAGCAGCAGGCTGGATACACCCCCTGAGGCTCTGAGTCAGCAGGTCCAAGGAGGCCAGAGTTGACATTTCTATCATGTTCCAGGAATGGGTGACCAGCAGTCCAAGTCTGCCGGGGACCAAGGGGGGCTCTCAGGACACAGGACTTGTGTCTTCAAGCTGGAGCATTCTTGGGGCAAACAAAGACAGGGTGATCTCCTGGGCTCACATTTTAGGAACACCCACCTGAAGCACCTACCCCAGTGATGAAGTTATGCTTCTCATATTTATTTATTTATTTTAAAGATTTTATTTATTCATGAGAGACACACAGAGAGAGAGGCAGAGACACAGGCAGAGGGAGAAGCAGGTTCCCCGCAGGGAGCCCGATGTGGGACTAGATCCCAGGACCCCGGGATCACGACCTGAGCCAAAGGCAGGTGCTCAACCGCTGAGCCACCCAGGTGTCCCACTTCTCATATTTATTGTTTAAAACTTTGTATTTTTATTACGTACCTCCTCCTTAGAGATGCAAATGCACAAGGAGGAGAACGGAGAGAAGTGTGCTATCACAATCCCTTCCACCCTCTTCCACTGAGCTACAGTTTCTTGGATGGTGGAGAATCAATCCAGCCCTAGGCTAGCATGGGACACGATGACCCAGTTTAAAAAGACGTGTGGAGCCATCATGTGTTCTTTCTCAGGACTGTGGACTGAGATGACAAGCAGGCTCGGCCCAGGGCCGGTGCTCCCGGGTTCAGGGAAGCACGCTGTGCCCAGCACCTGGGAGCCAGAGTCTCAGGGGCAGGAGCAGCAGGTGTACCCACTCAGAGCACCGGCGCCCGCTTCCTGCAGGCAGAGGAATCGGCTCCCCATGCGAGGCCCTGGAGCTGCCACCAACCCCGAGCAGCCCGCAGGACCAGTGTCCCAGCCCCGTGCCTGCCAAGGCTCCTGCTCCTGTTTCGTGCTCCCTGGAGCTGCGCCAGAATCCACATACCACCTGCTTCGGGTCCAGCATAGCCAGTTCTCACTTCCTCTCACACGAAGCTCAAACTCAGTTGCTCCTCAGAAACAAACAAACATAAGTAAATAAAATAACTTGTGAGAAATAGGAAAAGTTTGCTAGGAGAGCCCTTGCCACGTATCCACTGGCAAGCCTTACTTGATCCCAGGTCCTAGGGGGCTGGCTTAACTGGGCTGCCCAGGCTACTCAGGGCTAGTGTCGGGGGACACCTCTCAGCGCCAGGCAGCCTGAGACACTTGGGCACTCTTTAATCACCGTGTGGGGGTCCAACCATTGTCACCTTGTTTCACAGAGGGGGAAATTGCAGATGCTTTTGTAAGTGAGCGGTGAGGCTGAGGTCTGGACTGGGACAGTTGGACACCAGAACCACAGCCAAGTGTATGGCGTCCACAGCTAAGAGGTGCGTTGAACTTTGGGCGAGTGCTTCCACTGCCCTGTGTTATATCATTCACTTCCTTTAAAACAGTCATTCCAAATTACTTTGATTGTGTCAAAAAATAAGATTCAAATTTTCCTTCATAGACAAAGGCTTGCTGTATTTATGGACATTCCAAAGAATGTGTCACTGCTCTGAAGAACATAAAGACAAAGCATCACCCTGGCCTCTTCTGCATTGGCACCTTGTCTAATCAGTCATCATGCTGCATTTGGCAAGGCCCGTGTGTGGAGCTGTGGACACCTGGGCCTGTCCACTGCCAGGCTCCCTGCAGGGTCTCAGTCCCACCAGACAGACTTTTCTGCTGGCACCTCACCCACCATGGCAGCAAGCAGCAGAACCCTGGTTGGCGTCCGGCCCTGGTCCCAAGCCCATGCTCCATCCCCACCATGGGGGCCTTTCCACTGAGGCAGAAATTTCCACAGCAGGTTCTCGGTCCCAAAGCACCAGGTCTTCCCGCTCCACTGCTTGGAAAACCACCCTCATTTGGTTGTATAAGTTGCCACTGGTTGGTTTAACAATTAAGTGACCCACCACTTCCCCGTGAGTCTTCTCCTGGTTAAGCGGAGCCTGAGCAGGGCCCTTCTGTGTTGGGCAGAGTGTGAGCGGAATTGGCAGGGCCTGGGCAGGGTCTCTGAGCAGCTCTAAGACAGAAGCACAAGCCAGTGAGAGCTCTTCCTTACTCAGACAAGGCCTGACACCTCGCAGAGACACGCGGTGAATCTTGGAGTGTGCCTGGCTCAGGATTTGAAAAGCTTGTTTTGTGTCGAAATATACGCATTTATTTAAAAAATACTTGGTAGTGCCAAGGGCCCTCGCAGCAACCAGAGGTGCCTGCCTCACCTTCCCCATCTCGCCTCCGAGTGGGCACACCCCACCTTCTCAGCCGGCCGAGCATTTCCTCTATCCAAGCACTAACGTCAGTCACCCTGTCCACTCCTCAGTTTTACCTGGGAGGGCAGCCTGTTAGAGACTTCCTCCCGCGGTGGGGAGAATCCAAACAAGTTCTCTCCAAACTTTTGAGTCTGCGGTTCTCGAAAGGTCTGTGTTCTTGACTACATTATTCTTTATCCATGCACTTGACCTAGACCTGGTTTTAACCAGGTTTCCCTTCCTGGTCTTCCTGCCGAGGTTGCTGCCAGCATCACCTCTGCCCTCCAGGTGCCAGCCCCACCCCGTCCCTCTGGAGGGACTCACTCACTCACTCGCTTGCTCACTCTTGGGATTCTAAGGGTTATCCGTGCTGTCAGCTCTTCCACTCTCAAGATGTTCCTCCTCAACTTTGGGAAGTGCTCTTGTATTGTTTCTCAGGTAACTTCCCTTGCGTGATTTTTACTTGACTCTTTCCCTGAATTCCTATCAGCAGGGAGTTGGAACTCTTAGCCAGTTCTTCTGCTTTTATTTCCGAATTTTTATCTTCCATACTTTTTTAAAATCTTTTATTCTTTTTACAAAGAAAAAAAGAGTGGAAGCACTCACCCAAAGTTCAATTACAAATTTTCTTTTGCAATTTCTTCAGTTTCGTGTCTTAGCCTCTGTCGAACTTTCTACCTTTCAGAAAGGTCCTTATTGGGGCCTCTGGGTAGCTCAGCGGTTGAGCGTCTGCCTCTGGCTCAGGTCATGATCTTGGGGTCCCAGGATCAAGTCCCACATGCTCTCTGCATGGAGCCTGCTTCTCCCTCTGCCTGTGTCTCTGCCTCTCTCTCTCTCTCTCTCTCTGCCTCTGATGAATCAATAAATAAAATCTTTTAAAAAAGAAGAAGAAAAGAAAAAAGAAAAGAAAGAAAAGAAAAGAAAAAAGAAAAGAAAAGAAAAAGAAAAGAAAAGAAAAGAAAAGAAAAGAAAAGAAAAGAAAAGAAAAGAAAAGAAAAGAAAAGAAAGAAAAGAAAAGAAAAGGTCCTTATTGCTCTCCAGGACCATCCTAGTCTTGAAGACACTGACTGGAGGCTCAGGGGGGTTTGTTTTAGGTTCTCTTGTGTTCCTGAATAATCTCTCTTTCTCCAGAGTCTTCTTCCGGAGGCCTGACCCTCCTGGCGGTGTGTGCATGCTCACTGACTCCCTCCTTGCCCTGTGGCCTCCTCGCCCTATGCCACTGCTTCCCACAGAACTCCATCTTCATGTGCCACAGCCTCTTGTCTCCCATTCCACTCATGCCCCTGGTTTCATACATATTCTAGTTCCCCTACACCATGTAGGAAGATCTCAGGAAAGGAAAAGGCAGTTTTTTGTTCCTAAGAATTACTTCTTTGCTTTTTCCATAGACCTTGCTTTTGTGCCTGGTACAACATTCAAAGCGCGAGAGGATGATGACAAGCAGATCTTCTGCTCCCCCTGTCCACCAGCTCGAGAGCACCGTCCCAGGTGGAGCAGGCCGTCTGCATGTGTTCAGGTAGAGACTTGCATCTGTGACCGTCTCTGCCTGGAGCTGTGTGCTCCATCCTGACTCCCCTGTGCTTTTCTCCCTGTAGCATGTGGTTTCATCTTTCCAAATACAGAGCTACCTCACCAAAAGAGTGTCTGCATAGTTTTCCATTTTCCTAATGTGCCCAGATGTGTGCAGGGGGATGGTGTTTTCTCCTCTTGCAAACACCATCTTGTGCTTCTTTCTTTCTTTCTTTCTTTCTTTCTTTCTTTCTTTCTTTCTTTCTTTCTTTCTTTCTCTTTCTTTCTTTCTCTCTCTCTCTTTCTTTCTTCTCTTTCTTTCTTTCTTTCTTTCTTTCTTTCTTTCTTTCTTTCTTTCTCTTTCACTACAGAGCATGTGTTCACCCTCATGCACAGCTCTGCTCTACACAGTCACTCAGGCACCTGCCATCCTCTGAGCCTATCAGCCTGTGTGGTCACAGCTGTGTCACCAGCCCTGGTGTCACCCCAGGAAAGAGCAGAGGAGCATAGCTGGGATCTCAAGTCCGACGCTAGGACCAGCACGTGCTTCTTTCACTCACTGCAGCACTCCCCACTGCAAGAGGACCCCAACATGCCTTTGACCCTGGGCTCATAGAGGAAGTGAGGGTTCTGGGCACATTGCAAACCCAGCTGTCCTTCTGTCAGCCTGCATTTCTTGCTGTCATGAAGGCCTTCCCAATGTTAAGGCCCATGTATATCTTTTGCTTTGACATGTCTATTCATCTTATTGCTCATTTTTCTTTTATTTTTTTTCTTTTTTTTTAAGATTTTATTTATTCATTCATAGAGACACACACACAGAGAGAGGCAGAGACACAGGCCGAGGGAGAAGCAGGCTCCACGCAGGGAGCCCGATGTGGGACTTGATCCCGGGTCTCCAGGATCACACCCCGGGCTGTAAGCAGCACTAAACCGCTGAGCCACCGGGGCTGCCCTTATTGCTCATTTTTCTATTGATCTGTGGTCTTCTGTATTGACTTGCTGGTACTCAATAACTATTAAAGAAATTAATCTTTTGTCTATGATTATAAGTTGCAAATACTTACCCAGATTGGTTATTTTGCCATTGGATTGTGTTTATTCTGTCTTGTTTTGTTTTGTTTTTGGTTGAAGATATATTCTATTTTTATGTAATGAAATTTATTAATCTTTTATATTTTGTATCATACTCCGAACTTCTCCTCTTACTTTTTGTTAAATCATTCATATTATCATTTACTAACTTCATGTTTCTATTTTCTCCAATTAAATTTTGACTTATCTAGACTTTATTGAGTGGGAGTTGTCACACTCACCTACTGGGTAAAGTGAATTTTTCAGATGGCTATTTAGTTCTCACAAGGCCATTGTGTACTCATCCTTTACCTCATGATTTGAAAGATTTTTTTAATCAAAATTTCTATATAAACATGAATATAGGGATCCCTGGGTGGCGCAGCGGTTTAGCGCCTGCCTTTGGCCCAGGGCGCGATACTGGAGACCCAGGATCGAATCCCACGTCGGGCTCCCGGTGCATGGAGCCTGCTTCTCCCTCTGCCTGTGTCTCTGCCTCTCTCTCTCACTGTGTGCCTATCATAAATAAATAATAAAAAAATTAAAAAAAAAACATGAATATGTGTCTGAGTTTTCTTTTTTAAAAAATTTGTTCATTTGATACAAAGACATACAGAGAGAGAAAGAGAGCATGAGCAGGGGGAAGGGAGAAGGGAAAGGGAGAAGCAGGCTCCCCACTAAGCCAGGAGCCTGACCTGGGGACCAATCCCAGGAGCCAGAGATCATGACCTGAGCACAAGACAGACACTTGACCAACTGCACCACATAGCTGCCCTTATTCCTGAGCTTCCTATTGTCATTCATATGACAGCATAACCCTGCCACCATGAATCTTCCTCTCTGGCTATTTTTAACTAACTGTCCAATAAATAAATAAATAAATAAATAAACCCATACTATATGTTAATGCTTTTTGAGGATCTTATGCCTCCTAAGAGTATGCCCATCCTTTCGTTGCACACTGACTCTGTGGTTCAGACCTGGTCCTGCAATCCTCTGAGTCCCTCTGATTCAGACCTGGTCCTGCACACCCTCTGAATCCCTCTGGTTCAGACCTAGTCCTACACGCCCTCTGAGTCCCTCTGGTTCAGGCTCAATCCTGCACACCCTGAATCCCTCTGGTCTGGGACCGGTCCTGCACACCCTCTGAATGTCTCTGATCCGGGCCTAGTCCTGCACGCCCTCTGAGTCTCTCTGGTTCACACCTGGTCCTGCACACCCCCTGAGTCTGTCTGATTCAGGCTCAGTCCTGCACACCCTCTGAATCCCCAATTTCCAGGCCTGGTTCTACATACCCTCTGAATCTTGTTTCACACAACTTTCACACAACATAATTCTGGTTTTGCTTTGTGATTCAGCCTGAGAGTCTTTTTATTTTAATATCATCATTGAACTTATTTCAGGGCATTCACTGAGTGTCAGAAAGGGCACAGTGAGACTTGGTTTTGTCTATGTATTTCACATTTTAGTGCATTTTTTCTTGCTGTTCTTTTAAGCATATATAGAGTTCTGTGGTTTGCTCTGTGCATCTCTCTGTTTGGAAAAGTGATGTTTCTGTTTGGATATGTGTTTGGTCCATTTTCACTCTTCAGTTTGGTCCACACTGTTTTGCTATTGGTTTTGCTATTTCCTTTCTCTTTATTTTATAGTTTTCATTCTTACTTTATTCTTATGTGGATCCTGTGTTGATTTCTTTCTGATTATGACTCATCTTCAAGTATAATGAGTCCTCCCTGGATCAGATTTTTATGGGAAATTCAGTCTGGAAGTTGAGCGGTGGAGACTAGGTTCAACTAGTCTGAATGAACTGACTAGGTTCAACTAGCCACTCAACTAGTGTGAGTGACTGACCTCGGCCCGCAGGCCAGCATGGGGCATTCACAGTGCCGTGTCCCTGTCTACCTTCCTCTCCATGGACTCTTCCTGGTGGCCTGAGTTCTGCTTCTCCATGCCCAGTGATGCCCAATGCTTGTCCCCGTCCCCTTAGGATGTGACACTTACTCTCAAGTGTTGTGACCACAGCGTTTCAGGATCTCCATCCTCCCTTGTCCTGCTTTCTCTGCCTCCCCATCTCGAGTGGTGTAGACTTTTCACTGTGTCTAGCTTTGGTGGAGATCAAATGTGTTCCTCTTTCTCCTTGTCTTCGTTTATTTTTGTTCTTGTAAGAGAGGGGGCAAAATGCCACGTGCAGTTTGCTGTTTTACTGCAGGACACCTCAGGTGTCTTCTAGCTGTGGGTCTGAAGCCTGTCTGGTTCCAGATCCTCACATGTGATCTAGTCTTTTCTTCCCAGGGCTTTCAGATGGGTTCCTTTTCCAAATGTCCTGAGACTCCCACTGGCCAGGTGGAGTCGGACCAGTATGGAAGAACAGGTAGAAACATCTGTAGTTTCCCAAGAACCTACACGGATAGAGAAATCTACGGACACAGAGGAGGACAATATAGCTGGACCACTGTTTATGAACAAAACCACTCAGTTCCCATCAGTTCACGCAGAGGTGCTCCTGGAGCCCGAAGAGACCCCCGAAGCAGCCTGTGGTGGCAGCCCGAAACCATCTACCCCTAAGGCTGTGACCCCACCATCCTCACCATCTCCAGCAGCTGTCTCACAAGAGTTTGCTTATGTGCCAGCTGACCCAGCTCAGTTTGCTGCTGATGTTAGCCATAGCAGCAAGCAAAGCAGGACAACCACCACCATACTCTAACATGTGGACCCTTTATTGTCTAACTGATATGAATAAACAGAGTCATCCATCACCGCCACGCACCTGGGCCTTTCCCCCAAGCAACCCCCTATTTATCTAATCCTAAGGATCCACAGTTTCTGCAGCAGCCACCGAAAGTTACTTCTCCAACTTACGTGATGATGGATGACAGCAAGAAGACCAGTGCCCCACCTTTTATTTTAGTAGGCTCGAATGTTCGGGAAGCTCAGGATTGGAAACCTCTTCCTGGACATGCTGTTGTTTCTCAGTCAGATGCCTTGAAGAGATAACGCTGCAATACAAGTACCCATTGCTGTTCCTGCAGATCAGAAATTCCAGAAACATAGCCCAGGGATCTCTGGGTGGCGCAGCGGTTTGGCGCCTGCCTTTGGCCCAGGGCGCAATCCTGGAGACCCAGGATCGAATCCCACATCGGGCTCCCGGTGCATGGAGCCTGCTTCTCCCTCTGCCTGTGTCTCTGCCTCTCTCTCTCTCTCTCTCTCTCTCTCTCTCTGTGTGTGTGTGACTATCATAAATAAATTAAAATTAAAAAAAAAAAAAAAAACATAGCCCAAACCCCCAGAATGGTAGTCCTACTACAAGTGGACAAGATGTCCTCAGGCCACAAAGCCCAGTTTTTCCTTCTGTTGCATTCCCAGTAGAAGATGTAGCCAAAAAAGGTTCAGGATCTGGTGACAAACGTACTCCCTTTGGAAGTTACGGTATTGCTGGAGAAATAACCGTGACTACTGCCCCTGTTCGCAGAGCAGAAACTTAAAACTGATGCTGAAAACACCACCGTCTGAGTCAACGTTCAAGGTGGAGTCTGCCACCCAAACGTACTTTGTCAATAAACTTCATGCAAGCATAAAAAAAAAAAAATGTGGCTCCTCACAGCCTGATTTCCTCAGCCTGGAGGCAGAGGCAGGCTCTCTGCTCTGGGAAATTTCCTGCTATGTCTTAGTCACATAGTTTGCCCTGAAGCTCCAAGTCTCAGACACTTTACTCCTCAGCTGCGTGCTGATGACTCTGTCTCTCCTGGCTTAGCTCTCATCTGTATTTCTCATCTCTCTCTCATCTCATGTTCTGGAAGACTCCTTTGATCTTTGAACTCCTCTGTGACATTAAGTTCAGCAGTCATATTTTTAATTTCTTTCCTGTTCTCTACCTGTTTGTAAATAGCATCCTGTTCTTAGATTGTGGATATGCAATATCTTCTTGAATCTTTTTGAGGCTTTTAATGTAATTTTCTGTTGTTTTGTCTGTGGCTGTTTTCTCTAAGGTGAGGTGTCTTTGTGAAACTCCATTTCTGTCTTCTATGTCAGCAATTTTCTCCTGAAAGTCTGGGGATACTGAGATGCTCACATGTTAAGAATCAGTGGCTTGTTCTAATGAGCTACTATGGGCTCTCCATAAACTTCTCTGAATGGAAAGGCAAGCTGGGAGCTCTGTGCCTACAGACAGGGTTGTTGGTTATGCTTTATTCAAGATAGATGAGTGAGGAGCCTGCCAGTAGGCTAGCAATTCCCCCTCCTTCCTACCCCCTGACATACACCAACCCAAGCCAAAATGAGGAAGATTTTACTCAGCAGCCCCAGACCCACACTAGAAGCTGTAGCCCAGAGACTGATGATTTTAGGTCTTTGAAGAAGACCTCTTTGGTTGTCTACAGGCTGGAAACCTGGCTTAGTGGGTGAGGGAAGAAGAGGGCAGGGGAGCAGACTGCAGGTGCTGAAAGCTTGTGCATCACAATTACAGCCCACCTCTCAGAGCCAGTCTAGGGGTCCTTCAACAAGATGACACCCCTCCACTGCTTGAGCATAGGACAGTGCCCAAAACTTGGGGTCATTCTGCCACTTGAAGCACCCCCTACATAGTACTCCTAGGATCCTTCTTAAAATGTAGAAATAAAAATTGAGTCTATTACTCTCTTAAGAGCTTGGACAATGCTGAGTACAGAGGGCAAATTACTGCCTTGAGCCACACTCCTTGTAGGGTACTCTGTAGCAGGTTGTTTCTTTAAAACCACATTTATTCTATTGCTGACTCACTTCAATGCATCATTTTTTTATGATCCTCAATCATCTTTCCATTGTCCTGTTGTTTGTTCATTATTTTCAGCTTGTGCGGAAATGCTCTGACACTGTTGATCCTCCGGACACTTTTGTCACCATTGAATGTGGTCCCTGGGGATGAAATGGTTTTCTAGCTAATGGTCAATCTCAGAAAGATAAGGCTGATGTACACATAGTGTACACTGAAGGCCTCTGGTATAGTTTCATCTTGAATCCTTGTGTGTGTAGAGTTTGTAGGAGACCTCTAACTGCTTACACAATTCTACCACTCTGCTCTTGGATGCTCTGCAGGACACAGCACATTCCCATTGGCCACCCCTCTTTTTTCTTTCTTTCTTCCTTTCTTTCTTTCTATCTTCCTTTTTTGGTGATATTTCTTTTTTTTTTCTAATTCCAATATGGTTAACATACAATGTAATATAAGTTTTGGGTGTACTATACAGTGATTTGACACTTTCATGTATCACCCAGTGCTCATCAGGACAAGTTATGGAAGCAGCACAGATATCCATTGACAGATGAATGGATAAAGAAGATGTGGTATTATAGATATAGTTATCTATAGTTATTATAGATAATGCAACAATAAATATGAGAATGCATGTATCCCTTTGAATTAGTGTTTTCAATTTCTTTGGGTAAAATAATATGCAGCACGGATGTAACTTGTTCCCATTGACCACCATTCTTCGTGTTTTATCTTCCTGCATGCCATCTCATCTCTAGTTAAAAGAATGCTTTGTGGTGTGAGTAAAAACCTTATGGCTTCACTAACATGCCAAATCTCTATGCTCAAAATGTGAAGAAAAGAAAAAACTGCATTCTGATGACATACTCCTAGCTGCATGTTTCACCCAGTGGCTCCATCAGATTGAGAACTGTGCTGATTCATTGTGTAATTCACTGATATCTCTTAAAATTGGATATTATAACAAATTATTATTTCATGCTTATGAGGAAAATCATATATATTAGCCTGTTATTAACATTAATATTTAAGATACTAGCTATGGACTACTTGGAACTATGGTTTTCATAATTTCTATGAGTTCTAGGATATTTTCTTCAAACAAAATTAAGCACAACACCAACATATTAAGTGCATTCAAGAAGAGCTGCTATGATTGTGTGGGAGGCACACAGGGTACTGCCCTCTGGGCCTCATACTCTGGATCATGCATCTCCCTTAGGGGACATCATTGTAGAGAAAACACATTAGGAATGAACCAAGAGCTCATTTCAAAAGTATGTGTGTTAAGTAGACATCACTCGTGGAGAGACAACAATGGAATCCATGGGAGCAGGAAGCATTTTCCAGATGAAGAGAAGCCGATCCAGGTTTGGTGGAGGCTGAAGCTGATATACTTTGGTCATGCTGGGAGGTGAAGGTAAGGCATCAATGGAAAAAAAAAAAAAAAAGAATTAAAATCACAGAGAGAAATGAGCAGGGTCTTCCTAAGGGCTGGGAGGCCTGTGCAGGGGGACTCTGACATAATCTCCTCCGGCTTCAGGGTAAATTGGTATCTTTCCCACAGAGAAGCTAGTGACACAAGAGTCCGTCAGAGAACCTGCAGAGAGGTTGGGGATGGGATGGGAACAGGAATCTCTGGGTTTGGCAATGAGTAAGTAAAGCTACGGAAATCTTAATTAGTGTGGTCTCCATAAAGACTAAAGGCCAGGAACCTATTTGGAAAGGGTCCATTGAGCATGAGTTGTCAGGAAGCTCACTCAGAAGAGGAAGCAGTTTATAGCAGCCGGTGAACCAGATGAAGGAATGGAGGACACCATGGCCCCTGACTAGCTCTGTCCCTTTACTCACTTTTCCCAGACTCACTTTGTTAGTAACATGCAGGAATGAAAACCCTCTACCTGCACTTCATTACCTCAAGGAAAACAATAGCTTAGCCCAGCTAAAGGCCTGGTCAAATCTTCTGCCCAAAAAGAAACAGCAGATCCAAAATGGAGTCATTTGCCCCACGGACAGCAAACCAAGATTTAGATGCAGCTACAACTTCTCCCAGACCATGACCTTGAGCCTATCCATCTGGAATTTCTGCTACTGCTAGTGAAGCTGCCTGATAGACTCCCACCATTCCCCAAAGGCAGGTGACCTTGCCCGAAACAATCCACTTTTTCCTAAAAACTTCCTTTGTCCTTTCTTCCTACCTATAAAACCCCTCCATTTTGTACAGCTCCTTGGAAATCCTTTCCATTTAACAGATGGGATCCTGCCTGATTCATGATTCAAGGAGACAATTAGATTTTCACATTTTTTCAGGTGGATTTCATTGTTTGACAGATTAGGTGGCAGTGGTGGGATCTGAAGCAAACTTCTGACAACACGTGGGGGAAGAATCATGGGTGTGGTACCCATGAACCTGTCTTAAGTTTTCTGGCTCTTCTGCCATTTCAAAGGGCTGTGGATAAGTTCTTTTCAGCTCTGAGATCCACTGTCCTTGCAGGGAACTCCTCACCTAATTGTCTTTTCAGACCACAATTCCCAACTGGTGGAAATTCCCAGCCTTTGACTCCTTTCCAAGATCCACATGAGAACGGATAGTGGTAGTCTGTAACTCCCCATTTATGCAGAGTTTCCCCATCCATAGCCCCATTGGCTGTTTGCTTGTTGATCCTTCCTTACTCCAAGGCTCCACAGGAATCAATGGTAGGAACCACTGGGTCTTCCTATGACCAAGACACAGGAACATCTCCCAGTAAATGACAATACAAATACATGAAGGTTGCATATTTGCTTTCCTTGTTTTGTGTAGATAAAGGCTATTGCTAACAGGCATCTTGGAGGCCAAAAGACACAAAAATTGGTGGACCAACTCAAAGACCCCAAGTTAGGATAAGTTGGTTATGGAATGGGCTACACTGACATTAGGTCACTCTCCAAACTTAAGAATGTTTCCATGCAACAAGGTACACTAAAACACTACACAACTCTCAACCCAGTGGCACATCTCTTGTATGTATTTGTTTGGTTGCAAGAGGCCCAAGGGCTTAACTAAAAGAAATAGGATCTTTAAAGTCTAAAAGAGGTAAGTACACCTTCTGGCACACTTGCTAATTTTATGCTTAAAAAGTGTAGTCCTGGGGATCCCTGGGTGGCGCAGCGGTTTGGCGCCTGCCTTTGGCCCAGGGCGCGATCCTGGAGACCCGGGATCGAATCCCACGTCGGGCTCCCGGTGCATGGAGCCTGCTTCTCCCTCTGCCTGTGTCTCTGCCTCTCTCTCTCTCTGTATGACTATCATAAATAAATAAAAAAAATAAAAATAAATTAAAAAAAAAAAAGTGTAGTCCTGGAAGCAAAAATATTTACAAAAATGTAAAATCTTATGAAAAACAACCTAGAATTACAATTGCCATTTTGAGGAGTGTTTCAGATAGATAAGATCAATTAAGAAGTGCACTTGTAAGTAAAGATTCCCATATTAAACAAACAGAATGGGATATTTATTTTAGAAGTTTCTGAAAGGCTTTAAGATTCCCAAATAGCTTTATTGAATGTGTCACTGCAAACGCCGGAACACCTGAACCCCAATGTTTCTAGCAGCAATGTCCACAATAGCCAAACTCTGGAAGGAGCCTCGGTGTCCATCGAAAGAGGAATGGATAAAGAAGATGTGGTTTATGTATACAATGGAATATTCCTCAGCCATTAGAAATGACAAATACCCACCATTTGCTTCAACGTGGATGGACCTGGAGGGTATGATGCTGAGTGAAAGAAGTCAATTGGAGAAGGACAAACATTATATGGTCTCATTCATTTAGGGAATATAAAAATTAATGAAAGGGAATAAAGGGAAAGGAGTGAAAATATCAGTGAGGGGGGTGACAAAACATGAGAGACACCTAACTCTGGGAAATGAACAAGGGGTAGTGGAAAGGGAGGTGGGCGGGGGGTTGGGGTGACTGGGTGATGGGCACTGAGGTGGGCACTTGGTAGGATGAGCACTGGGTGTTATGCTATATGTTGGAAAATTGAACTCCGATAAAAAATAAATAAATAAATAAATAAATCACTAAAAAAATAAAAGAAAGTGTCACTGCAAAAGACTAATGAAAAATAAAAGCCACTAAAAGTACCTTTGACAACATTTAGACTTCCCCATTATACCCTCCTAGAGGTTCATCATCAAAAGCGGCCCAAAAATTGGTGTCTTATTTGCAACTGACTGAGACACCAGAAAAGAGATTGTCCTCAAAGGTTTTGTGTAAATCCTTCAACATGCACTCAAATGCCTTCATATCTACCTTCAGAGGAGGTCTCCTACATGGGCCCCACCCAACCTCTCAGGGATTGTCTGATAAACTGCTGTGTTATTCTCTTAAACAATGAAGGGAAAGTAAAAATTAAAATTAATGAAAACCTTGCCAAATTCTGGTTGATACTGGAGTTTACAGAGGGGATCCTGGAAAAACAGAAGCTGGGTGAAGGTGAACATTTTTATCAGTCAGCTCTCCCAAATTTCTGTCTGTGGTACTCAGTTGAGAGAGAGAAATAAAATTTCACATTATCCCTTCCTTATCAACTTTGGGTCCACTGGTTATTGATCCTTCCATCAGGGACAGCTGCTGCCTTCTTGCTTGTTTTGTGTCCTAAGAATTTGGCTGGATTTCTATCTGGGATATACAGACTGTCGGTTCTACCTTTGGTCACCTTTAGGGGTGACTCTAGGTCTTGGGAAGGTGGTGACTTTTGCACCCTCTTTGAGGACACTTCTTAGTCCCATGGGTTGTTTAATGCTGCCAGAAGTATGTACAGTTTATCCCCCACTGAAACCTTACAAGACATTTGAAAGAATTTAGTGACTCTATGATTAGCAATTTGGCCAAATTGGAAGCTGATTTTCAGAGTGTGGTGGGAATTTTTTAAGGACTTTTCTCCTAGGCTAAATGTACCTGGAAAGAAAGGAAGACATTCCAACATAAATGGATGGGCATTTCAGACTTGATATCATGTAGGAGGTGGCCTGAAAAACAACTGTCCTTGTTTTACAAATGTAGTCTTTATAGAACCAGAAGTGTAGTTCTAAGACAATTCAAAGTCCACCAACATTTTTTACCAACCCCAAACCTCCGCTATTGATCTCAGAAGGGCTGTAAGCTTTGCAAAAATTCTGATCTTAAGAGCACCAAAGCAAACCTTCTAGAAGGTTCTTTCCCCATGCCTTTGAGATATCAATGTCCTGCCTGGCCTTCTCTGGGAACTCTTATATTCTCATCCAGGTCAATTCTTTAAAATATCAACTTTAGGGATCCCTGGGTGGCGCAGCGGTTTGGCGCCTGCCTTTGGCCCAGGGCGCGATCCTGGAGACCCGGGATCGAATCCCACGTCGGGCTCCCGGTGCATGGAGCCTGCTTCTCCCTCTGCCTATGTCTCTGCCTCTCTCTCTGTGTGATGACTATCATAAATAAATAAGAAAATTTTAAAAAATAAAAAATAAAAAAATAAAAAAATAAAAAATAAAATAAAATATCAACTTTAGGGCAGCCCCGGTGGCACAGTGGTTTGGCGCCTCCTGCAGCCTGGGGTGTGATCCTGGAGACCAGGGATCAAACCCCACCTCAGGCTCCCTGCATGGAGCCTACTTCTCCCTCTGCCTGTGTCTCTGCCTTTGTCTCTCTCTCTCTGATTAAATAAATAAATCTTTAAAAAATAAATAAATAAAATAAAATAAAATATCAACTTTAGGGGCCCCTGGGGGCTCAGTCAGTGAAGCGTCTGCCTTCTGCTCAGGTCATGATCTCAGGGTCGTGGGATGGAGCCCCACATCAGACTCCCTGTTCAGTGGGGGAGTCTGTTTCTCCCTCTTCCTCTGCCCCTCCCCTCTGCTCATTCTCTCTCTCTCTCTCTCCCTCTCCTTTTGCCCCTGTCACCACTCAAGTGTCTCCCTCCCTCTCTCAAATAAATAAATAGAACCTTAAAAAATAGAATAATAAAATAAAATACTAACTTCAGGGAGGTAATTCTCATCAGAAGAGAAGCAAAAGGGGAGAAGACATTTGAAACTTTCATTCATGGCAGTAATTTGAGAACAAAAGCAGTGAGTCTCTGCTTATGTCTGTCCATAAGTTCATGCCTGTCTATGTATATGTTTTATAGATGTGTGGTGTTTTCTGTCTCTGGATGATATTGCCAAAATTAATTTGTAAATGAGCTCTATTTAATTGGCTTAAAGAAAATTGAGCACTTATATAAGTTAAATTCTCATGAATGTGAGATTGAAACTAACCCAAATGAATTTCAGGGAAAATATTCTGTATTAATGCTATTATTTAAAAAGACTAAATTATTTTTAAACAACTATTTAACTTTCTGTATTTGCCTGTGAAGTGTTTGTTATTTAAGGAAATATTTCTTCACAATGACCTATGATCCTACTTTACCAAGTGTTTTAAAACCTTTTGATATTTTTGGGTACCTGGGTGACTCCATCGGTGAAGCCTCTGCCTTCAGCTCAGGTCATGATCCCAGGATCCCCTGCTCAGTGGGGAGTCTGCTTCTCCCTCTCCATGTGCCCCTCCCTCTGCTCCTGCTGTCTCTCTCTCTTTCTCTCTCTCTCTCAAAATAAACAAATGAAATATTTTTTAAGACTTTTAATATTTTTTATAAACTTCCCAAAATCCAATTCTAAATAAAATCTTTTTGACCTTGAACTATCTTTGGGTTTTCCAAAGGGTCCCTGAAACTTCTCAAAAGATTTGCTTTCCTCTTATGAAAAGGGAGATGTTGAACTAATTAGGCTTATTTAATATGTTAAGATACATGGGAAATATTGTCAAATAAGAAATAATAAGAAATAATAACCCTTCCTTATGTTGCATTTGTCTAGGTATAAAGTGTTCCAAAAACTGTGTGACCTTCCTAGAAATCTGATACATCCTGATATAAAGTTATCAGTCATTATTCTGTTACTATCTTCAAATATTGTGTGGCACAGAAATAACCAAATTTCCTTGTTAATTCCGTTATAATGAATTCTCATCAGATCATTCATAATGGACATTTTTTAGTCTTTTGTCATTTACAGAGAGTTATTATTTTACTCTGATGCTTTGCAAAAGTGTCCTTGCAAAAGTACTTCATCTGCAAGGAAATTAATGGAAAGGACTTTGAGAAGTACAGGCTTCTGACAAAACTTTAAGATCATAAAACTGGGGATCCCTGGGTGGCGCAGCGGTTTGGCGCCTGCCTTTGGCCCAGGGCGCGATCCTGGAGACCCAGGATCGAATCCCACGTCGGGCTCCCGGTGCATGGAGCCTGCTTCTCCCTCTGCCTGTGTCTCTGCCTCTCTCTCTCTCTCTGTGACTATCATAAATAAATAAAAATTTAAAAAAAAAAAAAAAAAAAAAAAAAAAAAAAAAGATCATAAAACTGAACTGGGTAAGAATTTCCTGAATTGACAGGAAAAACTGGATTCAAGTGGAACAGATGTTAATAACATGGAACTAAGTGAACTGAAGAGGATGGTGACAACTTTCTATGAATTTTTATTGGAAACACTGCTGGTTCCTTAATGTTTTGTTTTTCCAGATTCTTAAAAAAGATTTTATTTATTTATTCATGAGAGACACAGAGAGGAGGGCAGAGACACAGGCAGAGCGAGAAGCAGGCTCCATGCAGGGAGCCCGATGTGGGACTCGATTCCGGGACAACAGGATCGCGCCCTGGGCTGCAGGCAGGCTCTAAACCGCTGAGCCACCCAGGGATTCCCATGTTTTTCCATATTTAAGGAAACTTTTTTCTCATAAGCTATTTATGTCTTACAGCAATTTGGTAAAGTACTCCTTTGTAAACAAAGATGAAACATTTCCTTTCTCTCCCTACCTAATTACTCCAGAATTCGGAAACTTTTAAGTATTTTTTTCATGACACTATTGTTACTATCATGCATAAGTTATTTGCAGAAGTTCAATAAGAATCCATCCTCCTTGTAATAGGAAACAATGGGAAATATTGGTTATATGACTAAGGCTTTGACTGATAGAAATTCACCCAAATGATGATTATTGTAGGCAAAATCTAACAGTGAGTCCTTGGCATGGCTTCCTGGCCTCAAGAAGTTTGTAAGAGTTCAATCTGAGGTTCCTTGTGAAAAGATCTAGCAAAGCAGTCTTAAAAAGAGCTTATATGATCAATTACTATTCTTAGTGCACTAATGTAAATAATCAGGACAAGTTTAATACAAATAAATTAGTTTAACTGGAATTATCTCTAGTAATAAATGAGCATAATTGTAGAGAGAAGAATTGATTGTTTTTGAGGTTTTGTTGTATAACCTGTGCACTAGACTGGGTCCTGAGTCTAAATCTACATGCTAACATTTTCATTTTCCTCCCATAGCCGACATCGATGGGGACTAGTTCTGCCCCAGACACTAGATCAAGGCTTCCCACTTGAACTGAACATGAAACCCTTCCTTCTTTTCTTTCTTTCCTTTATTCTGGGCTGGAAAGATAATACCATCTTCCACCTCTCCTCAGCCACTGCTAAAGACTTTTCAGATTGCTGGATTTGTCATTAGAAACTCTGATCTGGGGATCCCTGGGTGGCGCAGCGGTTTGGCGCCTGCCTTTGGCCCAGGGCGCGATCCTGGAGACCCGGGATCGAATCCCACATCGGGCTCCCGGTGCATGGAGCCTGCTTCTCCCTCTGCCTGTGTCTCTGCCTCTCTCTCTCTCTCTGTGACTGTCATGAATAAATAAATAAAATCTTTAAAAAAAAAAAAAAAAGAAACTCTGATCTGTCCATGAACAGCCTCACCTTCAGAGGAGTGGTCTATGGCCCGAATTGGATTTATCTTTATCCGTAGTGATCATTGTTCTCCTTGGGTGGATGAATGCCTACATGGCTAGTGCATAGCCTGGCAATGCCTCTTAGGTTATCTGACGGTGCCCCTAAGTGTTCACAAGCAAATGGGGACACCTCAGTGGTCCAATCTCCTGAATCTGCATTGTTGATTAGAAAGGATCTTCTAGAGGCTTTCACGATTCAGCATTCACTCCTTTGGCAGGTCCCTACTTCCCTAGTTGGGAGTAAATGTAAATGAAGCTATGATCAGGAACTTCTCCTTAATTCTTGAAAAGATTACTGACTGTGCTGTAAAGGCAAAAGCTGTCCCCCACCACCACCACTCCCACCCCACCCACCCGACCCTGCCAAAACCCTTAGACTCTCTGGCCCAGGTAGTTCTTGATATGAGAATAGCCTGTGATTACCTTTCAGATGAACAAGGACACGTCTGTGCTGCAGCTACTACCATCTGCTGCACCTGGAAGAACACATCTGAGGAAGTTGAAACTCCATTACAAAATCCCTGAGCAGGCCGCTGGACCTAAAAAGTGCCTCTTTTAATGGGATCTTTCCTTGACTTTTTAAATTTTCATTGGCGTGGGTCTTGGGAACCATGACTCTGGGGTGCACTCCAGATGTTTGGAATTACTCTGTGTGATCATAGTAATCTCCCTCACATGTTGTGTTCTCTCAAAGGCTTTTTTTTTTCTCTCTCTCAAAGGCTTCAGATGCATGTTCACAGCTGCTAACCACAAGAAACAATCTCCCTGAGGCTGGAAGTCCAGAAAAAGAATGAAAGGAATGGCAAACTTAGAAATGTGAGCCTGAGCTTGAAAGTTACAGGTGGTCAGTGACACTGAGGACCACAGAGCTGTCACTGAGAGTGGCGCTAGTGCCCTGAATTCTGACCACATCCTCAGTCAGATTGAGAGTAATTAAATGGAAGGAATTGCTAAAAATGAAACAGGTAGGTCCAAAATGGAGTCACTTGCCCCACGGACAGCAAACCAAGATTTTTTTCTTAAGATTTGTTTACTTATTTGAGAGAGAGAAAGAGAGAGAGCACACGTGAGTACATGCACGAATGGGGGGAGGTGCAGAGGGAAAGAGAAAGAGTCTCCAGTGGACCTCACTGAGCATGGAGCTCAACACAGGGCTTGATCTCACAACCCCAAGATCAGGACCTGAGCTGAAATCAAAAGTCAGATGCCCAACCAACTGAGCCACCCAGGTGCCAGCAAACCAAGATTTAGATACAGTTTCAAGCTCTTGAACCCAACCCTCTGGAATTACCACTGGTGAGGCTGCCTGAAGACATCTACCATTCCCCAAAAGGAAGGTGACCTTAGCTGAAATAATCCTTTCTTTTCTTTTGCAATAATGTCCTTGTCCCACTTCCAAATCATACAGTCCCCTGGTTTCCTTTCCATGTACTGGATGGTAGCTGCCAGATTCATGAGTCACTGAATAAAGCCAATTAAATCTTCAAATTCATCAAGTTGAATTTTGTTTTTTAATCTCTCCACAGATTGGGGAAAGCATAAGGATAAAAGTTAAGAAGCTCAAATCCTAATAAGCCCAGAGCTAGGGAGCTATGTTCCCTGAAGCAGGCACATCAACCCCCCCGAGACACAACTTCCTTACTGAAAACATGAGACCGGGCTCGGACTAGTACCCTCGCTCTGTCCACGCTTTCTGACTACATTTTCCCCATTTCCAGATTGTTCTGATCTGCCACTGGCAGAAGCACTCCCTCCATGCTGGCAGAGGTGAATTCCAGTTGGTTGTAACAGGGAAAGGGGTGGAGGACCCTGCACTAAGCAGCATCCCCGGGGGAGGGATGGAGTATGCCATGCGAACTCCACCCCCCAGCTTCTGATCCACAGGGGGCCCTCTCCTTCCTGCCCCCACTCACTAGCCCGCCCGCCCGTGGGAATTACTACTCCAAGTGATGCTCCTTTATGGTCTAAGGAATAATTAAAGAAGGTGAAGAAGTGTAGCCTAGGGAAGGGGTGAAGGGGGAGGGAGGCCACCTACGGCTGTCCAAACTTCCAAAAGTACAGTCTGTACAGCTTGTTACCCTGACTTCTGTGAATTTCCAATCTTCCCACCTCCTAGGCCTCTCGTTTCTGCGCTGAGTCCGTGAATGCTTCCTCAGTTTGGCCCAGGAAACCCAGCTGCAGTTTGGTTTTGGGAACCTTGTCACTTTACGGAGGACAGGACAGGTGTGGGGAGGAACTCCACACACCACATGACTGTGCGCCAGCTTCTCAGCCCCTCAAACCCTCCATCCCCCCTACGCCAGCCCATCCCCACGCCCTCTCGCACGCCTTTCCCCAGAGCAAGCCAGTTTTCCTCTCCCACTGCCTTTCTCACGGGTGTAGACCCTTCAGCCCCATTGCCCCTCTCTGCCGGCCTGGAACTAACACCACCAATTTATAGCACCCTCCTTTGCTTCACAAGGGAAAGGGAATCAATTGCTCTGATTCCAAGGGGACATTTTTGGTTGTCATTCTGGGAGGGAGGGGTGATGATGATAGGACAGAGAACGGAGTTCATTCAGCCCAAAATACCAACAGTGCTGAGGTCAACAAACCCTGAATCGGCCCATTTTTCTAGTTGCCTTGCTTGAACCTCTTCCAATTCAGCAATAAGCAACCTTATTAAAATGTGAGGAGGGGTGGGGAGCACAACCCCCAACACATGGCTCTCTACCCAAATACTTGCTGGAAGTCACCATCCGCCAGGAAGAGCTGCGCCTGAGGGAAGGCTCCACGGACTGAGAGATGAAAGCCCCATTCACAGCTTCCTTCTGGTCACCTGAATGCAGCCAGGAGGGCAGCGCCCCACCCCACGGGGACGACACCCCACAGGGACGACACCCCAGCAGAAGGCCAAGGCGCTTCTTTTGGCGCAGGAGAGGCCCCCCATCTCACAGACCATCTTCCTCCTAAATTGGAGGAGAGCCTACACTTTGGCTTTCAGTTTCATTTTCTCCTTTTTCTTGAAAAAAAAGGAGAAAAGACAGTTGGCAAAAATACTCATGAACTGATTCCTTGTTTTTATGATGGAGAAAAGGGTGTAATTATTTCACAGTTGCAGGGACACTTGGTGGCTCAATTGTTGAACATCTCCTCTGGGTTTGGGCTGAGGCCACAATCTCAGGGTTGGGGGATCAGGCTCCTCAATCAGCGGGGGGTCTGTTTCAGGGTTCTTTCTCTCCCTCTCCATCTGCCCCTCCCCCTACTCACTCTCTCTGTCCAAAACAAATAAATACATCTTAAGAAAGAAATAACATGGCAGCAGGGAACAGTGAGGGAGAGAGCCTGAGGACATTACCCCACCCGGGGCTCCTCAAGTGCTTGGGGTGTCTGGAGGGTCCCCAGGACAGGGTGGCTCCGCGGGGCCCAGACCTGAGGGCAGCCAGTACTGCGGGTTCTCTACCAGGCTGGCTGCTCTGCTCACTCCTCTGTTCTGACCAACACCTTTTCCCGTCACCCTCGTCTCCAGGGAGTGACCCTCCCCTGCAGATGACAGACCCAAGGATCAGTAGCAAGTGATAAAAAGTAGCTGCTAGATAAACAATAAATTAGGGTGGAGACCCCGAGAGGACAGGGTGCTGTTGCAAACATGAGAGTCTCTGCAACAGTCTCTAGAGCCGCCCCCCAGCCCTGTGTCCATCTGACCATGCGGGCACTGTGCCCTCGCCTTCTCCACGCTGGGAGTTGGGACCTCGGCTCCACTCCCCCAAACGGTCAGCTTTGCCTAGGTTTCTGAGCAAAAGATGACTAAAAACTCCGATCAGGGATCCCTGGGTGGCGCAGTGGTTTAGTGCCTGCCTTTGGCCCAGGGCGCGATCCTGGAGACCCGGGATCGAATCCCACGTCGGGCTCCAGGTGCGTGGAGCCTGCTTCTCCCTCTGCCTATGTCTCTGCCTCTCTCTCTCTCTCACTGTGTGCCTATCATAAATAAATAAAATAAAATAAAAAATTAAAAAAAAAAAAAAAAAACTCCGATCAGCTCTCCACTCGGCCTGATGTGGAAGAGGGCAAAGGAAGGATCCATCTTCCAGATGTTCTTGCCAGGAACACTCTGCAGCCCTGGAAGTTCACTCTGTTTAGTACTTTCTCGGTCTGCGCCCCCTCACTGCAGACACCCTGGCACAGCCAAACACCATACCCACAGCGTGGGGCTGGTGGAATAAAGATACTCTCCCTGGCCCCTTGACCAGAGTATAGGAGAACCTAGGGACACACTGTGTGATGCTGGAGGCCGAGGAGAGGTTTGTTCACCTCACAGGAGCATCTCTAGGGAAATGAGGATGGACTTACCCTTATGTGAATTCTCTAAGCTCAGTGGATGAGAGTGGTGGGCTGTAAATGGTGTGATCAAGGCCTAATATGCACATCAAATAGATTCTTAAAAAATTAACCACAGAAATACGATAAAATCCATTTTAAGTTAAAAATTACTTTATTCCCACCTGTAACAAGTCAGCTTTTCCAAGATCTCCTCTAGGCTGTGTGAACATTCCTGACTCTTACATATTGTTTTCTTTCTGCTTCCTTGTGTTTATTGTCTTTCTAGCCGTGCACATTAACGACTTGCCGGCTTGTTAGCACATGGATGGCCTCAGCCTCTGTGGACACAGAGTGACGCCAGCAGTGACACAGAGGACACTGAAATTTGTCATCACTGTGCGTAGCTTTTTCTCTCTGGTCTGATTCCCTGGGAGCATCCCCAGAGTAGGATTAAGAAACCTAAGTGAATCTTATCAGGACTAACACTGTGGAGATGTGATTTTGTCAGTAAGATTACAATTGGTTACCACCGTTACTGAAGGCCTGGTGATGACAACGCCCAAAAAATATATATCCAGTTCATTCTGAAAGCACCTCCTGAAGGTCACAGAGACATCCCTGTCCTGACACTTAGAATTGCATTGCTTAATTTCCAAATATACAACATTCCTAGCTGCCTTTGTTGTGAAGCCCTAAGGCTCCATCCTACTGCTAACATCTGTGCGAAGGCCACCCTTTGAAACTTGTGGAGACTTGTTTATAGCTTATCATGTGGCTGAATTTTACAAATTTTGTAAATATTCCTCCTGTACTGAGAATTTTTATGGTTTCGGTACCCTGCAGATATTTCCTATTTTGTCTACTCTTAATACAGTTAAGTGTAGCTTTCCTGGGATTTTCAATGTCAGAGCTCTGTTCTGAGGTTTCTGCTGGTTCTAGTGGTGGGCATTCACTGTGCAAGACACTCCTGCCCCAGGGACACTGGAGAGTTTAAGGCCTTCGGGAGGGTGGGGGCCACCAATTTTCCTCTGCACCTGGAGAACCGGTCAGCCCAGGACTCCTAGCTAATCACTGTTGGAGGGTGTTTGGGCTGCTAAATGATGTGCATTTGGACTGCAGCAACTTTCCCCCATTTGTCCCCTGGTCTGCAGTAACTTGGCAGCTGCTTTCGGGGGAAGGTTTATTACTAAGACAATATACAGGATTTTCTGTTTTCACATGGAGGGGATAGATAGCCCCAGCCACTGAAAATAAGTATCCTGGTTCTTTGATGAGAATTCTCCAGTGACCCACACTCAACAGAGGGCACTGGGAACACATTCATTTTTCTGTGAATCAATATTTGCCCTCCAGAAGCTGAATTAATCTGAAGTAATTTGAGATTGTTATTAAACTACTCTGTACTGTGGAATAAGAATGAAGCCTGTTGCTTTGCTTTGGTCTCAGTGCTCTTGTGGGAGGGCAAAGGAACATAGAAACCAAAGTGTGGACCTGAGCTTATAGTCACAAGACACATTCAAAGAATTATAAATATTAAGGATTTAATAAACATTTGTTACTTCACAAATGCTTTATATTGTATATCACATACAATATAACAACCAATTGCACTAATAGCCTTCACATATTCAGGGAATCACCATTTCTTTTTTTTTAAGATTTTATTTATTTATTCATGAGAGACACAGAAGAGAGGCAGAGACACAGGAAGAGGGAGAAGCAGGTTCCACGCAGGGAGCCCAATGCAGGACTTGATCCCGGGACCCTGGGATCACGACCTGAGCCAAAGGCAGGTGCTTGGGCCGCCCGGGTGGCGCAGCGGTTTAGCGCCCCCTTCAGCTCAGGGTGTGATCCTGGAGACCCTGGATCGAGTCCCACGTCAGGCTCTCTGCATGGAGCCTGCTTCTCCCTCTGCCTGTGTCTCTGCCTCTCTCTCTCTCTCTCTCTGCATCTCTATGAATAAATAAATAAAATCTTTAAAAAAAAAACAAACAAAGGCAGGTGCTCAACCGCTAAGCCACCCAGGGGTCCCAGGAATCACCATTTCAAGATATTTCTAATAAACTCAATATTTAAGTCAATATTGAGCCAAAACACTAAGGCTGGAGCTGAGTTCAGATAATAACACTAAGGTATTATCTGAATAATCAAATTAAAATAGGCTTTGCTGTCTATTTTGTGCAAAGTATAAATAGAAACCATATAATATTAAACATACAAACCTAACTCAATATTAAAAAATTCTTTTCTTAAAAATTCAAAAAATTGAAAGTATCATGGATTGGATCTCAGAACAGAAAAAGAATGTTAATAGAAACTGACATTGACACTTATTATTAATTAAACTACAGGCTTTCCCATTTTCTACTTTAATGAGTAATTCTGTGTTGCATATAAACCCTTGACAATGTTTCAGATTTTTTCCTCGGATAGTTTGCAAGGAGTTACTGGTTAACTGAGATTTCTGGTCCAATATTGTTAGGAATATGTTAAGAAACAGGGCGCCTGGGTGGCTCAGTTGGTTGAGCATCCGACTCTTGATTTTAGCTCAGGTCATGATCTCCTGGTCCTGTAATTGGCCCCATGCTCAGTGGGGTGTCTGCTTCAGGATTCTCTCTCTCCCTCTGTCCCTCCCTCCCCACCCCTGCCACACGCACCCGCATGCTCTCTCCCCCCTCCCTAAAATAAATATTTTTTAAAAGAGTATGTTAAAAACCAAACTTAGTTTGAGCCTGGATGGGTGGGTGTACCATGCAGCAGACAGTGATCTTTCTGGTTCAGTGTGGGGTATATCTAGTTGTTCCAGATCCTCTGCTGCGGGACCCCACAATCAAGTTAGATTAGATAAAAAATGTTAATTGAATGGTTAATCAGTTAAGAGTTAACATAGTGAGTGGGAAGAACAGGAGTAAGACTCCAACTTGAGATCACTTATTTGATAAGGTGCATCAATAACAATGTGTGTATCATAACCACTATGAGTAGCCACATTGCTAAAAAAATAAAAAAATAAAAAAAATAAAGACAAAAAACCCCACCCAAAGAACCTTTATTTTTTTTTAAGGATTTTATTTATTTATTCATGATAGACACATAGAGAGAGGCAGAGACACAGGCAGAAGCAGGCTTCCCACAGGGAACCTGATGCAAGACTGGATCCCAGGACCCTGGAATCATGACCTGAGCCAAAGGCAGATTCTCAACCACTGAGCCACCCACGCATCCCCCAAAGAACCTTTAAACATCATTTTTCTATCCAGCTTCTCCTTGGCCCTCCATCTGTGGTCTATCACACAAGCATGAGCAAGCTGGACAGAACGATGCCTCCATTCCTCAGTTGACTGGCAGTGATGTTGAGCATTGCAGGATTTCTCAGCATGTATGGAAGACAAGCTTCAAGAAAAGAGAAAGAGCCATATACAGCCAGCCCCACAACATGAATAAAAAAATCTCGGAGTACCAGTTGGGGATTCAATCATTATCATTAATACCATTATTTCATTAATGGCAGGGATTCCTTGAACATCTGTTGAATATTGGACTTGACCAATGACAATAACTGGATAAAGAAAATTAATTATTTTAGTAGAATTCCTCTGAATATAACATGTAGATTTTACAGGCTAAGAAACCTTAATGAAGGGATCCCTGGGTGGCGCAGCGGTTTGGCACCTGCCTTTGGCCCAGGGCGCAATCCTGGAGACCCGGGATCGAATCCCACGTCGGGCTCCCGGTGCATGGAGCCTGCTTCTCCCTCTGCCTGTGTCTCTGCCTCTCTCTCTCTCTCTCTCTCTGTGTGTGTGTGTGTGACTATCATAAATAAATAAAAATTAAAAAAAAAAAAAGAAACCTTAGTGAAGCCTTATGTCTTAAAGTGCCAGCTATATTTTTCAGGCAGTAATTCTTACATCTATTTTCTACTGTATATGCATGATTTTCTAAAGTTAATACATGTGAACTGAAATAAATTCATTTTGAAAAATCCAACTTTTAAACTGTTAATACACCAACAATTTTTCCAGCTGCAAAGTCATCTGCCAAACGTTTGAAGAGCATTGGAACCAGCTAAGTGCAACATACTTCAGCCACCTAAAGCCAGACAGGAGAAAGTCATATTCTGATTTTATCCACATCTTATTTTTCCAAAGTCTGATTCAATTTAGGCTTGGCTAATTCTCTTTCAGACTGACAGCCACTGAATCATGCTCATATGGAGAACACAATTCTTCATAAAATGCCCCTTTTCTGCTCTGTTTTGTTTATTGACACATAGCTGAACAATGAACCTCTAATCACAAATTCTGCACCAGAATGTTTCTGTGATGGGTATGATGATGTCATGACAACCAGCAATCTGAAATGAAAATAATATTGCTATTTTGTCATTAGCCAATTCCTCTAATCATGTAATTTCTAAAATTATGCCTATGATTCCGACAAAGATGAATAGCTCAATGGATATTCTAGTACTACCATCCCTTCATCTCTGTCACGGAAAACCCATCCCAACCAGATAAAAGCCACAGAGAGAGGAATGGCTTCAAATGGCTAAAACTTTCTATACCTAATCCTCAAGTCACCTGGAAAAAAAAATGAAGATCTGCCACCTAAGCTGCAAATAAAAATATTTGAAGTTGTCCAAATTATTGGACATGATTCAAATCATTGGATAATGATTCAAAGATAGGAGGGAAAGGGGATAGGTTCGGGAGGCAGGATCGGGGAGGGAGGAGAGAAGGAAAGCACAGCTAGGGAAGGAAGAAGCAGGAAAAGAGGGAGAAAGAGAAGGGGAACATCAGCTAGGGAAGAAACTCCTTCCCTTCACAACTACGGGACAGGTGAGCAGTGGACATCAAAATGGCATCACTAAGCTACTTAAGTTCGCTGGAGAAAATACCCTTTAGAGTGGAAGGAGCTTCAATTCTCCTTTGTTGAGATATCCTCTTGCCCTTTTTTTTCTCCTTGGCTTGGATGCCATGACAACTGTCAGCTGATCCAGCAAACACAACCCTCTGCCTTCTGCACCAGGCCACTAGTGGAAATGAGCAGCTGGTTTTGCTGTTTGAGATGCAGAGAGTCCCCAGGCCAGCTCTTCTCTGCGGCAGAGACTACCTGCAGCACACCTGGGAGAAAGCCTACCAGGATCACAGGAGAAAGGTAGGAAAGGTGGGTGCCAGCCCAGATGGCTCAGGCAGGTACCAAAGCAGCACCCACGGAATGCCAGGGCTTTCCCTGGAAACCAAAAGCTAATTTTATTTTCAGAGATGGAATAGTTAAAATGATATTTCCTTAAAACATTGGTCATATGTGGGGATCCTTGGGTGGCTCAGCGGTTTGGCACCTGCCTTTGGCCAGGGTGTGATCCTAGAGACCTGGGATCCAGTCCCATGTCAGACTCTCTGCATGGAGTCTGCTTCTCCCTCTGCCTGTCTCTCTCTCTCTCTCTCTCTCTCTCTCTTTCTCTATGTGTGTGTGTGTCTCTCATGAATAAATAAATAAAATCTTAAAAGAAAAACATTGGTCATATGCGTTGTCATACAATAAAAATTACATTAAATGGATTGTGATTCTCATGTGTCATATTTTAGGACTCTGAATCATGGCATGTTTACAAAGTACTTAATTTTTCCTAAATGACTTGAAATATCTTAGGACACAAAAATCTGAGGGACCCTCTTCCCTGTCAAAACAGCATATTCCAATGTGAACTAAAAGCCAGCTTTTATCTCCACTTGGAGATATGCTATTATTTCCATTATTTGATGCAAATGTGGATATCATTTGAGAAGTTCACCTTGTGCTTTTGAAAGACCTGCTGTGATGGTCTTCTGCTGCTGGGACGTCAGTGGTGCTACCCAACCACCCGATGCTCAGCTGGTGCTGTCTCTCTGTGCCTGTGTTCCTCAAGCTTGAGAAATGCTCTTAAGAAGGGAATAACCTGAGAAGGGGGTGTTGCTCTGTGATGCTCTGAGGGCATCTCCCCAGAGTGGGGGGAACCAAGTTTTCGGCAGGATACAAGTCCAGATGAGCCTTTCTACTGCCCCTGGGGTTCTACCTGCCTGGGTTGTGGTAACACCGTAGCCTCAGGGAAATCACACTTACTGCAAGGCTGCTCTGGTGCCCACCCCAACATACCTGGGCCCGCCACCTGCGGCCCTCCGGACCGTCCCAGGGCTCACCCTCACTTCCTCAGACCTCCGGGCCTCCTACAATCTCCTGTGTGCCCATTACTCTCTGGTCCTTGTTCTTCCGTCTCCTGTCGCCACATGATTGAAGTAACATATTCATCTTGTCTTGTTTGTTTCCCCCATCTGGTGGGGTGGCTGCATCGTGCTGTTATGACATCATCAGCACATAGTGAGTCATACTTAGCAAATACTTGTTGGCAGTGAAGAACTGAAAGAGAGCTTATGGTAATAATACAAAATCAACTGGCATTGCCTCTTTGAATAACAGATAAGAAAGGAAATGCATGAGGGTTTCATTGTTCATGTGTGCATCCCAGGGACTAGACTCATCTCTCATAAGAGGTAGTGGTTGATAAACAGCCTCAGGTAGGTAAATAACTCTGCTCTGTGCCTGAGAAACTGTAAGATAAAGAAGATTTGCAGTTGTCATTGTATGAAGCAGGGAGCTGATGAAAGGGGAAGGTGGTGTGCCAGCATTTGGCCCCGGGCCCAGGTGTGGTTGTGGAGCATGAAATTCTGTTGCCCCAATGCGCCCCCCTCTGAGGTGTCTCAGGAGCACAGCGTTGCTGGCTGTAAGCACGGAGTGCTAGAACACCCTAATGTGGCGTGGCCAGCAGCGGAGGATGTGGGGCAGGGGAACCCATGCTCCCAGCATCAGGTGTTAAAGGGAGGGAATGATGTGAAGATGGGGAGCAAGTCTCAGATACAGTCAACTAAGAAAGCTGAAAAGTGGGACCCCTGGGGGGCTCAGTGGTTGAGTGTCTGCCTTCTGCTCAGGGAGTGACCCCAGGGTCCTGGGATCAAGTCCCACGTCGGGCTCCCTGCATGGAGCCTGCTTCTCCCTCTGCCTGTGTCTCTGCCTCTCTCTGTGTGTCTCTCATGAATAAATAAAATCTTAAAAAATAAAAGCTGAAAAGAAGGGAACTGTGGGTGTGGAATGGGGCACCTAGAGCCAGAGGGGCCGTTCCCAGCAGGGCTGGTGCCAGGAGTCTTGGCAGGCGTTTGCTGGAGGGGATAGATCAGGACAGAATGGAGGGTTCAGGTAGCTGGCGTGGAACTCATTGTGGAAAGACAAGGCTGCGGTCCAGATGGCGAAGGCCCCGGTGACTGAGGGAAACACGGGTTAGTGATAGGAAGGAGAGGAGAAGAGAGGATGGGGCATGGTGGCCACACTGCCCTTCTAGAGGCAGCAGCAAGAACCAATGCCAAATGGTACCTGCTGGCACCAACACTTGGCTTAAAGCAAATGCTTCTTCCATATTAAGAGTAAGGGGCATTAGCTCTTTAGAGTTACTTAATTTCTTACTACTTGGCTGAGAGTCCTTGGGAACACATAGGACTCTGATGCAATAGAAGGGAGAAAAGGATTTGCAGGTGAGTGCTATGCCCACAGTATCTCTTGAGCGAGTGCCGTCCTCAGTCTGGCGTCCCAACAGGACTTCATCTCTTACAGCCTGAACAACTGGTCATGCTTTAAAATAAAATTTAAATGACCTTAATAAAATAGAAATCACTACTGATATTTCCCTAACATAATGAGATATAAATCTCTCAGTCCTGGGGAACCCTGGGTGGCGCAGCTGTTTGGTGCCTGCCTTTGGCCCAGGGCGCGATCCTGGAGACCCGGGATCGAATCCCATATCGGGCTCCCGGTGCATGGGGCCTGCTTCTCCCTCGGCCTGTGTCTCTGCCTCTCTCTCTCTCTCTCTCTCTCTCTCTCTCTCTCTCTGTGTGACTATCATAAATAAATAAAAAAAAAAATTAAAAAAAAATCTCTCAGTCCTAAGACAGTACTCAAGTAACAGTGAAACACTAAAGGTATTCCCTGTAAAGTAAGAAATAGGACAAGGATGCCTACTATCTCATATACTCTTTTGAATTGTGTTGGAGGTATTAGGAAGCAGACAAGACAAATCCATTAGGCATGAAAATGTAATGAAGTAGGTAATGTTTTTTTTTTTTTCTATTTGCGGATGAAATGATTAAATATCTAAAGAACCCAGAAGAATCAATGGAAAAACAAATATAAATTGGGAAAAATGATTGCAACTTATATCACAAAGGGTTAATATCCTTATCTATAAAGAACTTCTAAAAAGAAAAAGAAAAATGCACACCACCTCACATGAAGATGGGCAAGGAGTATGAACAAGAGTTCAAAGAAAAAGAATTGCAAACAGCTCTTAACCTGTAAAAAAGTCAGTTCACTTCACTTGGAGAAATGCAAATTAAATCTACACTGTAATATCATTTCTCAACTAACAGGTTGGCAAAAATCCCCCAAATTGTTGGCAGTGCTTTGGAGAAAGAGGCACTACACACAGTGTTGGTGGGCATTTAGCAGGCACAGCCCCAGGGATTTAGCAACTCCTAATGCCAGTGCACACATAGTGTGCATAGCCTTTAATCCAGAACTACCCACTCCAAAGGCACGCTGGCAAAGAAAAGAAATTGCAAAAGATACTAACTCCAGCAGTATCTGTAATAGCAAAATCGAAGCTAGCCCAAATGTCCATCAAAAGCAAGCTGGGTGAATAAGTGAGGATGCTTCTACATGACGATATAATATGCGATACAAAAAAGAGCAGGAAACCTCTCTGTGTGCTACTATAAAATTAGCCTAGAATGCATTGTGAAACGGAAAAGGCCACGTGAAGAAAAATGTGGAAAATACACTACATTTGTCTAATAAAGTGCCAAGAGTCCTGGGAAATGGGCATCCTGTCCGGGCAGGAATGACAGCTGCAGACTGTGGCAGGGTAAGCATGAGCTATGTCATTGGATGGCCAGCCTCTGCTTCAGCCACCACCTTCTTTAAAAAGTCTCGTGATTCCTGTGTTACTATGGATGCGAGTATGTGGGTGTATCTTTTCAGAAACTTTTAGGAAGGACCTCCTCTTTACTACTGATGTTCTGACATGTTATGATGACATACTTTCATGTGAATCTCTTTGAGTTCATCCTGATGGATTCTTTCATTTTAGAGACCTTGAAAATTCTATCCCTTACACTTTCTTTTTTTTTTTTTTAAGATTTTATTTATTTATTCATGAGAGACACATAGAGAGATGCAGACACACAGGCAGAGGGAGAAGCAGGCTCCATGCCGGGAGCCCAATGCGGGACTCGATCCCAGGACTCCAGGATCATGCCCTGGGCCGAAGGCAGACGCTCAACCGCTGAGCCACCCAGATGACCCCCTTTCACTTTCTAGAAACCCTACAAGTTATATGTCTGAGGCCCAATATTGAGCCTTTAGTTTCCTTTTATTTTCTCGTCTGCTGCCCATCTCTCTATTTCTGGCTCACTTTTGGGAGGTTTCTTGGTTTTATCCTCAGCTCCTTAATTCAATTTATTTCAGCGTTAATTTTCAAGGACTATTATCAGTAATTACTCTCTTTTCCTAGAATACCCTTCTTGTTTTAGGGATGCAGCATCTCTTTTGTCTCTCCAAGATTGTTACTTAAAGTTTACTTGATATTTTCCTCTGTTCTTTCATCGTCTCCGTCTCTTCAAGGTCCCCTGTTTGGTTTCTTCATTTCTCACTTTCGTGTTGGAACTATCTGTCCAGTGTCTGGAAGATGAAGTATTAGAAATTGACTTGAGGCTCTGCATGCTCTGGTTAGTCCAGTTTTGTGGACTCCCCATGTCTGGGCATGGGGTCTTTGGAGCAGTGATCTTCACGGAAATCTGCCTAGAGAACCTGACTTTTTAGGCACTGAGCCAGGAGGAGCCCTGAACCCCTCCTCCCCCCCAGCCACACACACACTGTGCCCTCAGCCAGAGTCTTCCACACTCATATCTCCAGAGGCAAGGAAGACAACTGCAGGCATTCCCTGCCTCTTGCAAAGACTCAACCAGGCCCCAGCTCTGGGCCTCGCCAGGCATTGTGGTTGCTGGTATCTCTCAGTGCTGAGCATCTTAGTGGTTCTTTGAGGTGAACCCTGTCATTCTCTGTCTCCCCTCAGCTGCTCTCTCTGATACCCACATCAAACACTCCAGACTTTCCCCCAAGATCCACATCTGTTGGTGATTGTGCCCGAACCAGTCTGTACTATGATGGTTATAAAATGGCAATGTTTCAATGTCTCCACCCCCTCCACATTTAGCAACTGTTAGGAAGAGTATCTTCTCCTCTATATTTAGTGTGTATAATAGATGAGAGGGAGCTTCTCAGAAGACAATATGTTCAAAAGACCTTGGTCAAAAGTAAGTGCTATAATATGGCAAATTAGTGTCATATTTTTAATGACTATAATTAGTCTGTAATTTCTATCTGCAGCCCAGACTAACTTGCTATGGATAGTTACACACAGTCACCCAACACAGGATTTACGGGCTACCTTCCAGACTGCTCACCACCTCTCTTCATTCTTGCTGTCACCAGGAATCAAAACTGCAAGCCTCAGACCTTTCTTCATCACTTCTTTCTCCCTCACCTCCACCCCCACAGACATGTGCTTCCAGGAGGTCTGTCTCCTATGGACCCTTCTCCCACCATCACTGGCATGCCTCTGCTCACCATCCCACAGCCCTAAGTGACTGGCCACCCCACCTCTGGTCTTCTTTTCCTCCACACATGGTAACAGTGGGCCTTCAGGTCACATACATGGTTGTGCTACTCCCTTGTCTTTGTTCTTTAGTCTTCCCTCATATTAGGGGCCAAGTGTCAATTCCTAAGTGTGCCGTCCAACCTTCCCACCGTCTAACCCTTTAGCCCTGTCCTGGCTCTCTGCAGGTGAGCTCTGCTCCACCACTGCATGGCTCTGCGGATTTAATTCCCAGAGTGAGCAATGCTCACGTTATCATTTCAGACAGACTCAGTTGGTGGGGTTTCCCAACATTGTCTCATGCAGATTATCGGCTAAGAGGACCAAGTAGCTGGTGGTCTAAAAGCAAGTATCCAGAGTATTGGCGGGGGGGTCCCTTTTATTGCAGATGGTAATACATATGGCCCTCATGCTTTACTCCATCATATTTTAAAACATAAATTTTCTTCCTTTGTCCATTTTCTGATAGGAAGGTACAGAGACCATTTTGAGTTAATCCATGTTTCAGGAGCTCATCCTGAACATATTACTGGCTCAGAAATTAGAGTGAGGGCAATAGAGTTTCATAATTCACTCCTTTTTAAACGCCTCTGGAGACAGAATAGAAATGTCTACTGGCACTTACATTTAATGAATTCTTACTCCACGTCTACTTAACTCTCTACTTGAGAACAACAATGTAGGCTCATTTCCCAGGGCTGCCTGTTTCCCTCCAGGGGCATTTGGGTTCTGACTCAAGTCTTGAGCACCATTGAAGACTATCTGTCCCAGGCTGACTTGGAATCTTCGGTTTCACAACCATCTATACTCATTCCTGGTGCCATAGCCCAGAAGCTGCCCAATCTGAGTTCATGTTAGTTACCTGCTAACAGCGTGCCTGGGCTCACACTGCCTCTCTGCACTGCAGATCCAAGACGCCCAGCCTCTCGTGGACACCAGCGCCCCTCTGAGCCTCAGTCACCTCCACCTGAAATTCAAGAAGCTGAAGGTAAGCTTCATTCTACTTCTCAGTTACTGGTGTAGCTAACAAGAAAACATCAGCTCAGGGCAGCCCGGGGGGCTCAGCGGTTTAGTGCCGCCTTCAGCCCAGGGCCTGATCCTGGAGACCCGGGATCCAGTCCCACATCGGGCTCCCTGCATGGAGCCTGCTTCTCCCTCTGCCTGTGTCTCTGCCTCTCTCTCTCTCTAATAAATAAATAAAAAAGCTTAAAAAAATCAGCTCAGAAACCAGGGAAATGGAAAATGCAGGCTCAGTAAGGAATAAACAGTCCCTGTTATCGACGATAACATGTTGTGTCAGCAGCCAATTAACCTCATCTCGCCAGAACAGAGCTGGTGGGTGGTAGGTGCACCAGGAGTCTTCTCCAGTCTTCCTGCTAACTTTTTGTCTCCAGGAAGAGAGGGCAGGAAGGGGCAGGAATGCACAGTAGCAAGTTATTCACTGCCGCCGTATAGCAATTAATTAGTACCCTTCCCTTAAACAAGAGCATTTCTTTAAAATAAAATTTTAAACAGTAAAAAAAAATTATAAGCAAGACCGTTTCTTGACCACCAGAGAGTATTTATGTCTTGAAGTGTAAGCCATCTAGTTAGAATAAGACTCTCATAGTTAGGCTGATAGTAATGCCTCTGAAGCGAGATGCTATGTGCTCTTTATGTGACTGTTAGTAATGATAACTGAAGCGGGCGGAACAGAAGCTAACTAATCATTGTCAGGCAAACCAGCAGATGAATCTATTTCAATACCTAAAGCAAGTGGATTTTCATTTCCTCTGGGCTCCAATCTTCTCTTCTTCTGAACAATATAAAATACCTCTCTTAAAACATGAAGTGATTTCCTCATTAGCATCACTGTCACAGAGCGTTGGAGGGTGACCTAATTTCACAAAGAATCATAGCATCCTCGCTGTTATCTCCACTCTGAGCCTATGTAATTTAATCCCATCCTAATGTATTCCAATTAATAGAGAAAGGAGCCTGCATGTGTCACACTGGTCACTGAAGCTACAGCAGCACTTACTGATATTTGAAGAAACAATGTAAAACCCACAGTGTGCTTAAGTTACAGGAAAGAGGGTTGAAGGAATCCTCTAAACATGATTTTATGTATTTATTTGAGAGAGAGAGACAAAGTGAGAGAGAGCACGAGCAGGCATAGGGGCAGAGGCAGAGGGAGAAGCAGGCTCCCCACTGAGCAGGGAGCCTGACCAGGGACTCGATCCCAGGACTCTGAGATCATGACCTGAGCCAAAGGCAGAGGCCTTCTGACCGACCACCTGGTTGCCCCAGGAATCTTCTAAATAAATCTGCACAGTAACAGCACAGACATGGCTGGTGTTTCAAAAGGTTCCTTGTGTGTCTGTCCACAGCTGGAGGAAGAACGGCTCGCCATCATTGACCGGGACAACCGTCTACTGCTGGAGAGGTTGTCCTGCATCATGAGGACCAGGGGACAGGCTGAAAGTAGAAAGAGCCACACACAGAAGAGGTAACTGGGGTCCCTGCACCCTGCAGTCAGCACCAAAGCCAGTAGGGCCCTGTGTGCTCTGCTCCAAGGCCCGCACAGAAGAGCTGCCTCTGAGCCACAACACAGTGCTCCCATCCTCCCTGCAGAGAGCCCTCTGCCTTTTCCTTTGCGGTCCACGAGTCAAAGTGTTACGTGAGGCTCATTCTATACCCACAACAGAACAAAGACCCACACGGCAGCTCTCACTGCGCACATGAGCTGTCCAAAGCCTCCTACGTTGGCTTCCTATTTAAGCCTCAGATTCATCCCACATCGGGCAGGCTATCATGCTTCTCCAGGTACACAGTGGAGACACTGAGGCACCAAGATGGCATCTACGAAGTGGGGGAAGCAGGTTCCTGCCCCGGGCCCTGTGATCAGGCAGTTCTCCTACATTTCCATCTGCAAAAGCAGCCTAGATTGTTATTTTCCTGCCAGCAAAGGCTGGGCCCAGCGTCTGCCTGGAAACAGCATCAGAGGTCATGTAATTGTGTCTCATGTGTGAGGGTGACTGTTCCTGTTTCCTACAGGGGAGCCGTGGGGATGCTACTGGCTCCAACAACATGGCATTTCCCCAAAGTGGAGCTCTCTGTGGGGAGGGAGAAGAGCAGGCCTCCATGGCCTCTAAAATCTTCCTACAGTTATTTAGAAACTGTCATTAATCCTAAAAGCCCTTCTTTAAGGTAAATTACCCCTGGCCCCTGCACCCCACAAGTCCCCAGAATTTGCTCACCGGTCACAGTACTGTCCTTTCTTGTCAAATGCGGAAGTTCCGCAGTGCCCGTGATGGACGATTGTGATGCAGGCAGGTTTTCAGAGGTGCTTAATCCTTCTAAAATCTTTAGCCTGGACCCGTCTCTGAGAAACTCAGGGTGGTTTACAGATTTCATAATAAATTACAATTTGGGGGATCCCTGGGTGGCGCAGCGGTTTAGTGCCTGCCTTTGGCCCAGGGCGCGATCCTGGAGACCCGGGATCGAATCCCACGTCAGGCTCCTGGTGCATGGAGCCTGCTTCTCCCTCTGCCTATGTCTCTGCCTCTCTCTCATTCTCTGTGTGACTATCATAAGTAAATAAATTAAAAAAAAATTACAATTTGGTTGACAGCAAGCACCAGGAAGTGTGTCTTAGAGGAGGGCTGTAGGGGCTCTGCCTGAAGCTCTGTGGGAGGGGCAGGTCCTACACTCCTGTGGGGCGGGTGTGTGGAAGCAATCTGTCTCTAGGTTCTCCAGCAGTGGTTCACCTGGGGCTTCACTCTGGAGTATCTGGTGGGATGGGGAGCGGGCCTGGTGTCAGGAAGGCCTCCGTGCTTCCTGGCTGCACCACTGTCTAGCCCCTGTCATTAAAAGCCTGACAAAAGCAGTTACAGGTCAACCTCCATATTCCTGGGATAGTTTACATAAGATTTGGAATCACTTTCTGCTCTAAAGACAGATATTTAACTTGAGGATACAAATCACTGTTGAGTGCTACTTACCTTAAGCTGTAATGAGGGAGCCTAAGCTAATAATTAATCTCCATCCAACTCAACCCAGGACAGAATCCTACTGGGAGATGATCCCACCTGCTGCCTAGATTCTCTTTGAAAAACACAAGTCCCAACTAGCCCGGAGGTAAATCTATACAATCAAGTGGCTTCCCCCCTCAGAACCTGCCTGATTTGTCACACACAGGACTGGACTGAAGAAGGAAGGAAAAGAGGAAGCAGAAGTGATCTCGGGGAGGTGCCAGCCAGTCAGAGAGCCACAGGAAGAGCCTCAGCTTGAACAAGGCAGCCAGGCTTGAGGAAACTTGAAAGGACATGAAGCACCCTAGGTGACCTGCAAGCCGACCCAGCTCTTCCCATTCCAGGAAATTAGCTCCTCAGGCTTTGCAAGTTACACACCAGAGCTCTGGGCACACTCTGGGCTCAGACTCAGAATGAATTCAGCTTTACTGTGGCTCTGAAGTCTCCTATCTTGAAGTAGTTGGCACCAAGCTAATTCAGCTAATGGCCCAGCACACAATAATGGTAAAAATGGTGTGTCCCTCAAATACCCACCATTTGCTTCAATGTGGATGGAACTGGAGGGGATTATGCTGAGTGAAGTAAGTCAATCGGAGAAGGACAAACATTGTATGTTCTCATTCATTTGGGGAATATAAATAATAGTGAAAGGGAATATAAGGGAAGGGAGAAGAAGTGTGTGGGAAATATCAGAAAGGGAGACAGAACATAAAGACTCCTGACTCTGGGAAACGAACTAGGGGTGGTGGAAGGGGAGGTGGGCGGGGGGTGGGGGTGAATGGGTGACGGGCACTGAGGGGAGCACTTGATGGGATGAGCACTGGGTGTTATTCTGTATTTTGGTAAATTGAACACCAATAAAAAATAAATTTATTATAAAAAAAATGGTGTGTCCCTTTATTAGTTTAATGGAGCCCCACCAAGAACGAAAGTCTATGATTTTTGTTAGGAATGCTTCAATTTGAGCCTGATAACTGATGTGGGAAACAAAGGCAGAAGAGAAATTATTAAATTTCCTTACTCCCAGGATCCCTGGGTGGCGCAGCGGTTTGGCGCCTGCCTTTGGCCCAGGGCGTGATCCTGGAGACCCGGGATCGAGTCCCACGTCGGGCTCCCGGTGCATGGAGCCTGCTCCTCCCTCTGCCTGTGTCTCTGCCTCACTCTGTGTGTATGACTATCATAAATAAATAAAAATTAAAAAAAAAATGTCCTTACTCCCTACAGCCCATAGACACATCCTTGAAACAGGCAGAGTGAGAGGACTCATCTGCCTCTATGTTGATACTTTGCTTTGGGCAACAGGCAATCTTAGCTCTATCCCCAGGATCCTGTGAGTCTACTTTAACATACAAAAATTCCTTTGGAAAAAAAAAATTCCTTTGGAAACTTTCTTTATCTCCGCCCCCCCAGATATATGTTGGCAGTCACCCCCAAGTATATGACCCTCTGATATACATCCGAAGGGTCTCATGACTGAGATTTTACTAAACAGTAATAAGTGACCTTTCCTATCAATAGATGCTAGCACCCTCAGGATCCTGAAAACCTTGTTTCCAAAATATGTGGGGAGGCTTACCCCTTCCAAACTTGAAAGTGTATAATGGGGGCACTCCTTATGACCCCAGTAGCTCTTTTTGCCATTGGGTCCAGTCCTTATGCTTTAATAAAACCACCTTTTTCACCAAAGATGTCTCAAGAATTTTTTCTTGGCTGTTGGCTTTGAACCCTAACATCTTCCCTACATCAGTAACTGGCCATTTCATTTCTCTGTCCCTTATTTAATAAAAGACACTTGTTAAGTTAACACATAGTGTGGAAGAGAAACAGCCCAGAACACTGCAAACTAGTTGGTTCAAGCAGTTAAGCAGCTAACTACTCAATAGCCAAAAGTCAACACTATAAGAGAAACTATATGACCAACAATCAAGTTTTCACTCCTTATTTTATTTTTTATGGCTTTATGGAGATTATAACTGGCATCTGGTAAACTATATATTTACAGTATACCAATTGACAAGTTTGGCATGCTTTATACCCGTGAGAATATCACCACAATCAAGATAATAACTGCATCCATCACTCCCCAAGGTCTCCTGTTCCCATCAATAATTACCCCACACCTCCTCTTTCCCATCCACAAACTGGTTTTTGTCCCTATGGGCAAGTTTGCATGTTCTGAGTTTTGTGTAAGTAGATCCACACAGTGTCTGCATTTTTCTGCCTTTCACCCCACATAATGTCATGTTTGAATAAGTGAATAGACCATTCCTTTTTGTGGCTGAGTAGTATTTGTTATATAGAGTTATCAGTTTGTTTATCCTTCCACCTATTGGTGAACATTTGGATTGTTTCTGTTTCTAGTCTTTTGCTATGACATAAGTGTTCATGTTTTTAAAAAAATTAAAACCCAATATCTCCGCCCAAGGCTGAAAACTCGGAGATAAATGAAGAATATCAAATATGAGTCACACAGAGAAAATTCTCTAAGCATGACAGCATAAGGAGGTCCTGGACCCATTCCCCAGGAAAACTGATAAAAAGTATTTTTAAAACAACCATTTTAAAGTCTATGGAAATGGTCCTAAGGGCATACACTATATAAAGTAACATTTATAAGAAAATCTGCTAAAATGTGGCAAGAATAGATCGGTTCCATTGTACTTGAACTGAGACCCACTTCTTCCCTCCTCCCCGCCAGCTCAGCAAAGCAGAGACTCCACTCCAGATTGCCAGAGCCAAGAACTCAGGGCTCCCTCTCTCTCTCTCTAACTCCCAGCTGGAGAGCTTTCTTCCTGGAAAAGGCAGAACTTCAGCATTTATCATCCTGTCCCTAGCTGCCTGTTACAGAGACCAAGTCTCAGATGAGTATGGTCCAGAGGTGATGCCTCTTTTCTGCCCAACTCCCACCGAGAATGAGGCTCTATCTCAAGTGTGGTGTTGTTGAGAATACTGGGGCCTGATCTCCTTGGCCTAGTTCAATTAATATAACGATTTGATGCCATGAAGATCTACGTATCCTCCCCTACTACAGCAAAAGAGCATGGGGTGTCACACAGAGAGAAGCTTGCCATGGCCCCAACTGAGCCTCAGAGTTCTGAAATTTTGCCCGAGGAATAAGCATGCCATAAAACAGATGGTTCTTGATGTCCTCTCAAAGAAAGTGACTTCATTTGCAGCAGAGTGTTTGCAAGTTCCAAGTTTCATTGGACATGAAATAAAAGACACCCACATTGGGAAGGAAAACATAAAGCTGTCCCTATTCACAGATGATACGATCTCACAGAAAATCCTAAGGAAACTACTAAAAAAATGATAGAACTAATAGACAAGTTCAACAAGGTAGCAGGATACAAGATTAATATACAAAAGTCCATTGTATTTTTAAATACTTGCAATTAACAACCTGAAAATAAAATTAATAAATTTATTCCATTCACAAAGGCATCAAAAAGAACAAAATACTTGGGAATAAATTTAATGAAGGAAGTGAAAAACTTGTATTTTGAAAACTGCAAAACATTACTGAAATAAATTAAAGAATACCTAAATAAATGGGAAAAAATTCCACGTACATAAATCAGAAGACTTCATGTTGTTAAGATGGCAGTACTCCCAAAACTGATCTCAGATTCAGTGCAATCCCTACCAGAATCCCAGCTGACATTGTAGAAATTGACAAGCGGATTTGAAAATTCATATGAAACTAACAATTCCAAAAAAGAATAACAAAGCAGGATTTGGTGTCCTGATTCCTGTAAAGCAATGGTAATCAGGACAGTGTGGTACAAGGGATGCCTGCGTGGCTCAGCGGTTGAGCATCTGCCTTTGGCTCAGTGTGTGATCCCGGATACCAGGATCAAGTCCCACATTGGTCTTCCTCCATGGAGCCTGCTTCTCCATCTACCTGTGTCTCTGCCTCTCTCTCTATGTCTTTCATGAATGAATAAATAAAATCTTAAGCAAAAAAAAAAAAAGAATGTGGTACCAATATAAGAGTAGGCATAGATCAATGGAATAGAGTTGAGAGTCCAGAAATAAACCCATGTGTCCATATCAATTTATTTTCAATAAAGGTGACAGGACCATTCAATAGGGAAAGAGTAGTCTTTTCAACAAATAGTGCTGAAACAATTCTATATTCATATGCAAAAGAACAAAGTTGGACTCTTATTTCATATCATATACAATAATTACCTCAAAATGGATCAGACCAAAATATAAAAGCCAAAACTATAAAAATTCACATAAGAAAACATAGAGGTGAATCTTCCTGACCTCATATTTGGCAGTGGTAGTAGACATGACAACAAAAGCATGAACAAAAAAAAAGAAAAAAAAGAAAAAATAGTAACTTGGATAAGTTAGGCTTAGTCAAAATTAAGAATTTTTTTTTTATTAAAACCTTTATGCTTCAAAGAACAGTATCAAGAAAGTGAAAAGACAGCCCACAGAATGGGAGAAACTATTTGCAAGTCATGTATTTGATAAGGGACTTGCATCAAGAACATAAGAAAAGGGCACCCCAGGTGGCGCAGCGGTTTAGCACCGCCTGCAGCCTGGGGCGTGATCCTGGGGCCCCGGGATCGAGTCCCATGTCGGGCTCTCTGCGTGGAGCCTGCTTCTCCCTCTGCCTCTGTCTCTGCCTCTCTCTATATATGTCTCTCATGCATAAATAAATGAAATCTTTAAAAAATAAAAATAACTATTTAAAAAAAGAATATATGAAAAACTCTTATAGCCAAATGAGAAAAATTAAAAGTATCCAATTAAAGAGGAATAAATATTTCTCCAAGGGAGATCTATAAAAAGCCAATAAGCAAATGAAAAAAATTCTCAATATTATTAGTCATTGTGGAAATGCTAGTCATAACCACAACGTGATACTGCTTTATACCCACAAGAATAAAAGGCAGATAATAACAAGTGTTGGTGAGGATGTGGAAAACTTGGAACCATCATTCACTGTGACCGGGAATGTAAAATGGTACAGTCACTGTGGAAAGTAGTCTGGCAGTTTTTCAAATGTTTAAACATAGAGTTACCATATGATTCAGTAATTCCACTGCTAGATACATGCATAAGAGAAATGAAAACATGTCTACAAGTAAAATTGTATATGAATATTCACAGCAGTATTATTCATAATAGCCAAAAGGTAGAAATAATCCAAATGTTCATCAGTTGAAAAACAAATGAACAAAAAAAAAAAAAAAAGAAAGAAAGAAAGAAAGAAAGAAAGAAAGAAAGAAAGAAAGAAAGAAAGAAAAACAAATAAGCAAAATTTGGTATACCTATACAATGGAAGATTATCCAACCATTAAAAAGGAGTGAAATACTGGGGCAGCTGGGTGGCTTAGTCGATGAAGCATCTTCCTTCAGCTCAGGTCATGATCCCGGGGTCCTGAGATGGAACCCCACATCCGAATCCCTACTCAGCAGGGAGTCTGCTTCTCCCTCTCCCTCCACCCCTCCCCTCCACTTGTGCTCCCTCTTACTCTTTCTCTTAGATAAATAAAATCTTTTAAAAAATAAATAATAAAATAAAAGGAATGAAGTATAGAAAATACTACAACATGGATGAACCTTGAAAACATTATGCTAAGAGAAAGAAGCCAGTCCCAAAAGATCATATATCATATGATTTCACTTATATGAAATGTCCAGAATAGGTAAATCCACAGATAGAAAGTAGATTAGTGGTTGTTTGGGGTTGGGAGCATGGAAGGACAGTGAGTTGATAGTTAAAGGGTGCAAGGTTTCTGGGGCTCCTGAGTGGCTCAGATAAGTGCCTGACTCTTGATTTTAGTTCAGGTCATAATCTCAGGGTTGTGGAATTGAGCCCCAAGTCAGGCTCTCCACTCAGCAGGGAGTCTACTTGAGATTCTTTCTTGCCCTCCCCGTCTACCCCTCCACCCTGCTCTCTCTTTCTCTCTCTAAGAATAAATAAATAAATCTCTCTTTTTTTTAAGGTACAAGGTTTCTTTTTGAGGGTGATGAAAATGTTCTCATTGACCATGCTGGTGGTTACATATATCCACAACACTCACATGAGATCTAGAAGGAGCTTTTCACATTAAAAGAACAGGCCTTACAATGCTGAATAAAGTTCATTGCTAGGAAGATAGCCTGGAATCTATCTCTCCACCTAGACAACTGCACAAGCAAATCTGTATGAAGTAACTACTTTGGAACTCTGGAGTTTATTGAAAGCTATAACTCCCAGGAGGAAGGCTTATGTGTAAAATCGTGGTTAATTTCAGTCACTATCAGCTCTTAGCAGGGTACAGCTACCCATTGCCCACCCACAGACTCATAAGTACATGTGTTCCTAGAGCAGTTTGTGAGAGCCAAAGTAGGTGACAAAGGATCCTTACCTCCAAATATCAGGTCTATGTTGTGATCACTGATTCCTGCTTTTGATCATGATGCGTAGATGAAGATGTGTTGCACCTCTCCTCATTGTTATAAGACCACTGTCCTGCTGAAGTGACTTCTAGGCAATTGAAAGGACCCATGTCCTTTCTCTACCTACTCCTCAGACATTAAAGACTAGGACATTCAAAAACAACTACATACATGGAAAATTAGAAAGCGCCCTTTAAAAGACCATTTTCTGGGTCTTTATGAAAAAGTAGCCACCACCTACACCTTTTTGAAAAAGACCCAGAAAAGAAATAAGAAGACATTAAGTTTACACCTCAGGCTGATCCTCAGCACAGAGACAGCAGATTTCTCATCAGAAGCTTCAGAAATCAGGGATCCCTGGGTGGCGCAGCGGTTTGGCGCCTGCCTTTGGCCCAGGGCGCGATCCTGGAGACCCAGGATCGAATCCCACGTCGGGCTCCTGGTGCATGGAGCCTGCTTCTCCCTCTGCCTGTGTCTCTGCCTCTCTCTCTCTCTCTGTGACTATCATAAATAAATAAAAGTTAAAAAATTAAAAAAAAAAAAAAAAGCTTTTGAGAAGCTTCAGAAATCAGAAGGCAGTTGTCTGATATATTCTGAGTGCTAAAAAAAAAACATGTCTGGGGCACGTGGGGGGGCTCAGTTGGCTAAGGGGCTGCCTTGGGCTCATGGTCTCAGGGTCCTGGGATCGAGCCCCATGTGGGATTCCTACTCAAAGGGGAGTCTGCTTTTCCCTCTCTCTCTGCCCCTCCCCCTTCCTATGTTCACTCTCTCTCTCTCAAATAAAGAAAAAAAATGTCAATCAAGAATCCTGTATCTAGGGACACCTGGGTGGCTCAGTGGTTAAGTGCATCTGCCTTTGGCCCAAGCAGGACGTGATCCTGGAGTTCATGGATCAAGTCCCACATCGGGCTCCCTGCATGGAGCCTACTTCTCCCTCTGCCTGTGTCTCTCTCTGTGTCTCTCATGAATAAATAAATCTTAAAAAAAAAATAATAATAAGAATCCTCTATCCAGCATCCTGAATCTGTCCTTCAAAAGTGAGGGAGAAATCAAGACATCCCCAGATATATGAAGGTTGGGGGAATTCATTACCACTAGACCTGACCCACAGGAAATGCTCAAGGGAGTCCTTTAGGGTGAAATTACTAGTAACTATACAGTGAATCAAAACCATATGGAGAACTAAAGATCTCAATAATAGTAAATACATGGTCAAATATCAAAGCTAGTATTATTGGAAATTTGAAACTCCAAATCTTATTTTATACATAATTTAAGAGACTGGGAATGCCTGAATGGCTTAGTAGTTGAGCATCTACCTTTGGCTCAGGGGGTAATCCTGAGGTCCTGGGATCAAGTTCCACATCGGGCTCCCTGCAGGGAGCCTGCTTCTCCCTCTGCTTGTGTCTCTGCCTCTCTCTGTGTCTCTCATGAATAAATAAATAAATAATTTTTAAAAAAGAATGTAATGTACATTAATATCAGAGATTATAAATAAAAAGTAAAATTATGTGTAATTCCATCACTTGGAGATAATAAGTTTTGTATATTTGCCTGCATTTTCTTTTTTTTTTTTTTTTTAATTTTTATTTATTTATGATAGTCACAGAGAGAGAAAGAGAGAGAGGCAGAGACATAGGCAGAGGGAGAAGCAGGCTCCATGCACCGGAAGCCCGATGTGGGATTCGATCCCGGGTCTCCAGGATCGCGCCCTGGGCCAAAGGCAGGCGCCAAACCGCTGTGCCACCCAGGGATCCCTGTCTGCATTTTCTCATAGTTTTATTTCTGTGCATGTTGAAATGTTTTTTTTTTTTTTTATTTTTTTTGTTTTATTTTTTGTTTTGTTTTGTTTTGTTTTAAGATTTTATTTATTTATTCATGAGAGACACAGAGAGAGGCAGAGACACAGGCAGAGGGAAAAGCAGGCTCCATGCAGGGAGCCTGACGTGGGACTCAGTCCCAGGTCTCCAGGGTCACACCCTGGGCTGAAGGCGGCGCTAAACTGCTAAGCCACCCGGGCTGCCCATGTTAAAATGTCTTGAGTATAAATAGACTTGTTCCTCATATATAATCATATCCTGAATTTTTTCACCTAATGTTAAATGAAAAGAATGTTTACACCTCACTAAAATGTCTTCTTGAAGGCCACTTAGCGTGTTCATCTCATGTTCCCGAAGCACGGCCCCACCACCAAGGCGCGCAGGCCCTGAGCTGTCAGCCAGCAGGTAAGTGTGAAGGCCCCGCTGCGGAAATGCACTTTTCACACCGTTCTCACACAGACTCCTTCCAGTGCTGTTTTAGTGTTGAGTACTATTGTTGGGATTTTTTCTTGTGTGACCTATGGAAGTGTGCATCCTGTTTGCTGGATGCGGTGCATGGCGCTCTTGCTGCATGTGCCCTGGAGCCCCGCTCCTCTCTAGTTGCAGCTCTTTCCTGCCTCTCACTCTTCTTTCTCCTGATTGTTTTCTTCTGTCCCATCATGGCCTCCTGTCTCCCGACCACCCTCCAGGGCTAGACCCCTCCGACCCTTGCCCTCTTTGCACACCACTCCCCTGCTGCAGGTTCCTTCACACACCAAGTCTTTAGCCCTTGGCACGCACACACACACAGACACACACGTGCACACACACACCCCTTAATGGCTCTGAGGTGGGAAGGCATCTTTCTGTGTAAGGCATGGCATGGTTTTGCTGGAAGGCAATTTCTCTTTCTTGGTGGCATATACAATGATGCACAGCAATCTGTTATCAATGAAACACTGCTATGAATGTTCTGACCCTGGTGAGGATGATGCTCAACTGTGCACCCTATTTTAACACCTCTCCCCACATCCACCCAGCCACTTACCTGAAATCTGTGCTCCACCATCCACCTCTGGCTCCTCCACTCATTATAGCCTATGGGAGCCAGCTTCCTCCTGTCCCCACCACCCTGCTGCCCTGCCTCTTGCCTTCACATCCCTCACCTGACCCCTGCAGTGCGTTCCCAACAACACTCCATCCACTCCTGTTATCTCTCACCTGTTCTCCACCCTTTCCCTACAGTGGTTGTTTTGAAATGGAGAAATGTGCCTCACAGCCATTCTGTGGCTCCCCATTGCCCTCAAGGTATGTCAGAACTCCTAGAGCTGCACCTGGACTTCCAGAATCAGCCAACCCCCTAGGTGCACCTGCTACCGGAGATGTCCTTCCTCAGCTTACCTGCCCACTCACACATCCATCATTTCAGGGCTCTGTCCCAGCATCAATTCTGGCTGCTACCTCTTCCCATTGCCCTCAGGGAGCCCTGAGCATCCCCACACCTGTACCTCCAGCACATTGACTACACTATGCTACATTTCCTCCTCTATACCTTCATTGTGTCTGCATGTCCTCTCCCCTACCCGGGCTGTGAGTTGCTGCTCATTTCTAAAGCCCAGCACCTCCCAAACCAGGACCTGGAGCAGGATGGGCTACCAAATGTTTGTCAAACAACTGAGCCAGAGTAAGCACTCCTTCTCTGGGAGCCCTTCCTGCTCTGTGGGAAGGAAGGCTCTCACAGGCTTTAACTTTGTCAGTATTTCAAGAAATATATGTGCTGGTTTTTTTTTTAGTCTAAACAGGGAGAAAAGAGAACAGAAACTCCACAGAGTGCAAAGAGAAAACAAAACCATTCTGGAAAGGACCACAAACCCAGAAACAACATCACACAGAGCCCAGAGGTGGCAGGAGCCTGGGACAGGCTGACAGATACCTGCACACTGGTGCAGCATGTCCTGGGAGACTGTAGACATGCACAGTGACAAGATGCCTGTGGTTTCTTGTTCATTTTAAATCCACAGTTATTTGAAATTTCCATTTGCCTCATTAGATTTATCATATATTTGGATTCATTGACGGTTTTAGGGCATTTTATTCTATTGTCTGTAAACATTTGCCAAATTAGGGTCATACCCTAATAATAGAAGACACTGAACAATGACTCAGTGGATGAATTCATCCATTTCCTCACACACACAAAATTATAAGGAGATGAAAATGAACTCAGCTGATTGATTTTAGGTTGAGGAAGAAAGATTTGGTGAAAAATAATAACAAGATAGTATCAATAAAATAACACTAAGAAATCACGTGACAATCCTGAATTAGCTATAGCACACTGTGTCCAGAGAGGCAAAGAAGGTTAATAATTTGAAAAAGTTTCCCAGATAATTTAAAAGCTAAACTCTCTCTCATTATCTTATTCTTTTTTTTTTTTTAAGATTTTATTTATTTATCCATGAGAGACACAGAGAGAGAGAGAGAGAGCCAGAGGCACAGGCTGAGGGAGAAAGCAGGCTCCATGCAAGAAGCCCGATGTGGGACTCGATCCCGGGACTCCAGGATCAGGCCCTGGGCCGAAGGCAGGCGCTAAACCGCTGAGCCACCCAGGGATCCCCTCAAATCTTTATTTTTAATTACAAAATGAATATTTGTTTATTGCAAAAAGTAAAACGTCAAACAGTAGAGTGTATAAGTAAAATGTGGGAATTCTCTTGTATTGAATTCCTTAGAAGCAATCACTGTTAACTTGCTGATGAGCATTGGCTTTTGTTCATTAAATACATATTTGTTTATTTAAATAAAAATGGGATCAAACTCTATTCAGTTTTCTGCAAATGGCTCATTTTATTCTATTACGTACAATGGAAATAATTTCATGTCAGTACACGAAGATATTTTCCATTTCTGCTTGGCAATTATAAAGCAATTTCTGTATAGATATGCCCTAATTCATTATTTCTGTGTTAGTTCTGTAACTTATGTGCCTAAAAGTAAAATGTTTCCATCAAAAGGTACACACATCTAATCTTTCAAGACTATCAAACTGACCTCCAAAATGCTCTAGCCACTTGCACCTACGTTGCAGTGGCTTCAAGTGCCTAATTCCTCATTGTCTCATCAACGCTCAGGATTTTATATATTTTAGAATCTCCTTCCATTCAACTTCTACGAATTAACCCTCTGTTCATTTTTTACTGGGTTGTCCCTTCTAGTTGTTACTATATAGTGACTATTTATTTATTTGTTTTTATTTATTTATTCATGAGAGATACACAGAGAGAGAGGCAGAGACATAGGCAGGGGGAGAAGCAGGCTCCATGCAGGGAGCCTGACGTGGGACTTCAGATTCACATCCTGGGCCTGTGGAGGCCTAGAAAATTAAGGCCATTCCACTTTAAGCTCAGGGTTAGCACACGTCCAGCCATCCCAGGCCCCTGGGAATAAGAGTTGAAATTTACCTTACTTCAGTTACAGGAAGAAAACAGCTTACAGCTTAAGGCCCTAGAAAGCCCCCTATTAGAATAAGAACAGAGCTCAGTGCCCTTGAAAGCCCCATATCAAAATGTAAACAACTTGAGAAATTCCTCCGCCCCTTCTGGAGGTCCCCTAGACCCGCCCTTAAAACTAAGGAGCCTCGGTGTCCTTGAAAGATGAATGGATAAAGAAGCTGTGGTCTGTGTATACAATGGAATATTCCTCAGCGATTAGAAGCGACAAATACCCACCATTTGCTTCAATGTGGATGGACCTGGAGGGTATTATGCTGAGTGAAGTAAGTCAGTGGGAGAAGGACAAACAGTGTATGTTCTCTTTCATTTGGGGAATATAAATAATAGTGAAAGGGAATATAAGGGAAGGGAGAAGAAGTGTGTGGGAAATATCAGAAAGGGAGACAGAACATAAAGACTCCTAACTCTGGGAAATGAACTAGGGGTGGTGGAAGGGGAGGTCGGCAGGGGGTGGGGGTGACTGGGTGACGCACTGAGGGGGGCACTTGACGGGATGAGCACTGAGTGTTACTCTATATGTTGGCAAATTGAACGCCAATAAAAAATAAATTTATTAAAAAAAACCAAAAAACTAAGCTGAAACCCACCTCAGGGTCCAAGTCCCTGCTCTGCTGTGTCAGGTATACTTGGACCCAAGATCGAGCTTGTAAATAAACTCTCGTGTGTTTGCATCAGTGTCTGCTCCTTGGTGGTTTCCCGGATTCTCAATCTCAGGCACAACAGGCCAAAGGCAGATGCTCAACCACTGAGCCACCTAGGGATCCCCGTGACTGTTTATATTATCAATATTTACTTCTTTCTATTGTCAATGTCACAAATATTTTTTGCTACATTATTATCATTTCATGTAAATTTATTTTACCATAGCCAAATCAGCCATTATTTTCCTTTATAGGATCTGATTCTAGTGCCATACGTAGAAAGGACTCTCTCAGCTAAGATTGGAAAAATACTGTCCTATATTTTCTCCTAATACTTTTAGTTTTCTTGATTCACTTTAAATCTTTAATTAACATACAATTTAATAAATATAGAATTTTTGTATGTTGTATAAGTTAGAGATCAAAGTTCGTTTTTTCCAAATTTATTGCAAGTTAAGAAAATCAGTTAAAATATTCACAATGTTCACACTCTTTCTATTTCACAGCAGCAGTGTGGAGGCTTCCGCTTCCCGCTGGTAAGCAGCGAATTCCTGCCTCCTCCCTGCAGGAGGGAAAGAGGCAGGGACTCCAGCAGGAAGGCAGGGCTCCCCCCAGGCTCCTGGGGCTCCGCATCCCATGCCCTTTCTACCGCCCTTTTACTGGCGCCGCTGCCTCTGCTGCCTCCTGCAGTTAGTCTCCACAGGCCCATTTGTTCACAGACATCTGTGCCATTTTATTTCAGGTTTGTGCCCTCCAGCAGAAGACTATAATTTCTCTTTTAACCCTAGTCCCAGAGGCTTTTCTCTTCAGTTTTATTCATTTATGTGTATTGATGTTAGTCTCCTGTTTGCTCTGGTTTCTGCTTTTTTCTTTGTTTTGTTTCTTTTTCCTCCATTATATTGTTTTCTTTAGCAAATGTCGAGAAAATGCTTGGAACCTATATTTCAAATCCATCCTTCATTTATTTACATTGACTCTCCTGAAATTCCTTTTTTACATAACAGGAAACAGATAAGGCCCTGGGGCAAAGGGAGATGTTGAGATAAAGTAAAACAAAGTGGGGGAAAACAGAAGGTCCTAGAAATAGGGTTTTCTGCAGCACAGCCTAGAGACTGCACTGTTTTACTTGATCTCAACATCTCCCTTTGCCCCAGTGTCAGCTTGATGTCCCAGCTGAGGCCCTTGGGAAAGGGCGCCCCTTAGGGTCTGAGGAAGACGGGACCCTAGGGAAGCAGGCCTCCTGGTGAGGCGGTCCCTCCCTCCTGCCCTCCAAGGAGAGAGAAGCACGTTAGCTCAAGGAAACAACGCATTGCCTCTGGATCCCAGGTCAGAAAGAATTGTGGTCTGAGTGTCTCAAATCAAAGATTGCTCTGTCGCAGGCAGCTTGCACACCCCCGGTGAGGTTCCCAGAGCCTTCAGCTTCCAGGAGGAAGAGTGACAGGCACAGAGGCCGAGGGAAGGAGGCCAGTCAGAAACCCCTTCCCTGCTCTTGGGCCTGATGGCTTTGAGGTGGAAGAACTTTCTCTGGGGGTGAGTTTCTTTTTCCCTGCTGAGCCCCTGCCTCCCAGCCTCAGCAATATCAGGGAATTAGCATGGAGGTGGGCTGGGGCTAAGGGGACACTTTATGGGAGGGGTTTTCCTTCAGAAAGAAAACCAAAATTAAGCTATTGAAAACTGCAGTGTTAGGGAGAAGCAAGCTGTTTCATAGGACCAGAGGTCAGACACGGTCCCCAGATCCCCAGACCCGCAGTAGCTCCCCTTCCCCCGCTGTGTGGGCACCAGCACCCCTCCCCGAAGCCTGCCGGTCCACCGGGCCTGCAACTTGTGCTCATCTGGTACAGGCGGGGATACACCACAGTTTACCTTTAAAATTCCAGAAATAGGGAATGCCTGAGGGGCTCTGTCAGTGAAGCGTCTGCTCAAGTCTTGGTCTCAGGGCCCTGGAATCAAGTTCTGCATCGTGCTCCCTGCTCAGTGGGGAGTCTACTTCTCCCTTTCCCTACTCCTCCCCACTCCATTCTCTCTCTCTGTGTCTCTCCTCTCAAATAAATAAGATCTCCTCTCAAATAAATAAGATCTTTAAAAAATAAATAAAAATAAGATTCCAGAAATATGCCTCTCATTGACTTGGCAGAGAAAACTACTCTTCTCCCCGAGAGCCTGGCTCCTTCTCTTCAATCAGTGTCTCCTAAAGCAACACTTCCTTTCTTAATTTGCTGAATGGCTGCACTGCCAGCAATCCTGGATGCCTCAGCTTTTTTTTTTTTTTTCTAGTTTAAATATTAACTTGCAATATATCAAAAATATTTTGAAGGAAGGATTTCAACTTTCATCCTCGTTTATCCCTAACTCCAAAGAGAAATTACTTAGCTAACTTGGTACCCGTTTTTACCCAGAGAATAAGATTTCTATAGAATCATCCCATAAAGCTCATTAGCCAAGAAACAGACTCTTAACTACAGAGAACATGCTGGTGAGTACCAGAGGAGATGGGGAAATAGGGATGGGGATGATGGAGGGCACCTGTCCTGATGAGCACCGGATATTGCATGCAAGTGTTAAATCTCTACATTGTGCATCTCAAACTAATATTACACTGTAATATTACACTAATATTACACTGTTAACTAACTGGAATTAAAACCTTAAAAAACGTTATAAATCATTAGCTGACCTGAAATCTACAAGAACCTCAGTTAACTGAAAGTATGTATCCCTCCAATCCAGTGCCCCAGCCCCAAATAACCACACACACGAGAAGGAAACACAAATGAGACTCAGCCAGGGAGCATTAGTCAAACGTTGATACAAGTTATGCAGAGGGGTGTGCAGCAAGCTTGCTCAGCCCAGTGAACCTCCCAGAAGAGGATTTGAACCACCTCCCAGAACTCAGGTCAGGAACAAAGGAGTAAAAATGACTATAGAAGTGCCTGAGATTAACTTGGCAAGTAGTGAAATATTTCTTTCTTTCCTTCCTTACCATATGTATCTTCCACACAGAATAAAAACGTTACAAAAAAAAAAAAAAAAAAAAAAAAACCATGGTCAAGGCAGCATTATTCACAGTAGCCAATAAATGGAAACAGCCTGAGTGTCCATAAATAGGTGAATGGATGAATAAAATGTGAAAAATAAAGAAAAGAAAAGGTAGTATATACACACACACACATCCACAAATACATACACACTCACACAGACATCCATACACACATGCACACACATACATACACATGCATCCATACACACATACATGCTTCCATACACACACAGATGCACACATATACAACAGAATATTACTCAGCCACAAAAAAGAATGAAATCTTAACCATTTACAGGAACATGGATGGACTTCGGGGGCATTATGCTAAATGAGGTAAGTGAGACAAAAACAAACACCATCCAATCCTTCTCATGCGTCAAATCTAAAAATAAAACAAACAAACAAAAACAAGCTAATAGATACAGATAACAGACTGGCAGTTGCCAGGGTGATGGGGGTGGTGAATAGACAAAGGGCTCAAAAGGTGGAAAAAAAAAAAAAAACGTAAAGACAGCATTTAACATTTGTGCAAACCCTAAGTTCTGTTCATAGGAAATCATTCAAGGTAACATGAGATAGGCAAATAGTACCTTAAGTCATTGACTCATCTCAAGTATTTTATTTCAATGTGTGTGTATGTGAGTGTGCCTGTGTATGGATGTGTGTGTCTGTGTATGGATATGTCTGTAGCTATGTGTGGATGTGTGTGTGCGCGTGTTGTAGAAATGCATATGGAAAGAAATGGGATGATGAAAAGTAGGTGTCTTGTTAAGTTTATTCAATTTTTATATGACAGTATCAAACCAGAGATAGGGGAACATTTTTACTTAGATAGTTGGAATCAGAATTTAATTATTGAAATATTTCTGCATCATCATTCAACAAGTGTTCCTTGAGAACCTGCAACATCAGGCATTCAGTAGAGCTCCCAATAGGGACTTATCATTTTTGGTTTGTGGTTAGAGCCAGAAGAGAATCCAATAGGTTCTTTTGAAAGGTATTAACCATTTACAATATTGGAAAAAAACCTTAATGTGGTTTATTTCAAACCATAGAAATATCTGTTACTGTGTTTATTGATATGGCTTTCAGCTTACCCCTTGACCTAGTAGGTAGGTTTGGATAATATTTTGTGATCATCTTGGCCATCCTTTGATGGGTTCTTTGCCTGATTATATCTTAACTATATAATGAAAATAAACAAAACTGTAAGAATTCCACCCCTAGCATTTTAGACAATTTGTGCACTGTAGCCCCACATACACCATGAAAGTCAGGTAACTGGACTATCTCAAGTGAAGAGGTGGCCTAATTCTCCCCTAAGTCCAGATGGTCCTATAACAGAGAAAGAAACCCCATTCCACCTCTTCTCTGAATGCCCTACCATCCAGATTTCTCCACAGATGATTTCCAGCACAGCCTTCATAGAAGGATGAGGGAAGCAAATGCAAAGAACCTGAGGTCGGTGACATTCTGAAGACCCTGTACCACCCAAATCAGTGAGCCAATGGGTCTCAAAGTGCAATTGTAGAAGCACTGGTGTAAAAGTACTTCAGCGCATTTTAGAAGGATATTCAACAACAAAATTAAAAGAATAAATGATCATCTATTATTTAAATAGACATTTCTTTTAAAAAGAAGCACAAATGAAAAAAAAAAAAAAGAAGCACAAATGGCCAGCAAGCCCATGAAAAGATTCAGTATTATTACGGAAATGCACGTCAAAACCATAATGAGACCTCATTTCATACTCACTAGTTGACCAGAATCAAAAGACAGAACATAACCAGTGTTGGTGAGGGGTATGGGGAGCTGGAACTCCCCTCGTCTGCTGGCAGGTGTGTAAGTGCTCAATGGAGGAGCCAGGTCTGGCTGTTCAAAAATGTTAAGCATAAAGATACCATATAACCTATCAAGTCCACTGCTTAGTAAATACCCAAGGGAACTGAAAACACATGCCCACACAAAACTTGTACAAGGATATTCATAGCAACATTATTTATAATTGTCAAAAAGTAGAAACAACCCAAATGTCCATCAACTGACAGATAAGCAAGATGTGATATAACCATCCAATGGAATATTATGTAATCATAATAAGAATAAAGCTCTGATACATACATCTTTGTGTGGGTAGTCCTCAAGGACATTAGACTCTGTAAAAAAAAAACAGATACAAAAGGCTGTGTATTGTATGATTTCATTTATATGAAATGTCCACAATGCAAAAACCCACAGAGATGCAATATGGATTATCAGTTCCAGGGGCTGTGGGAAGGGAATTAGGGAGGAGGAGCTAAGGAATACTGTTCGGTTTTCTTTTGGCAGGGAAGGGTAAGAAAAGTCTTCTAAAATTGGATTTGGTATGATCGCACAGCCCTGAATATACCAAAGCCACCTGAGTATATACCTTAAAAGGATAAACTTTATGGTATAACATCATGTCTTGATAAAGCTGCTATGTTAAAAAAAAAAAAAGACTATATGATTGATTCTAAATGAAATTGAATTGTCAGTAAATTGAAATATACCATTTGTATGAAATTGAAATGCACCATTTCCTTTGCATTCTAGTAAATTGATATTTTACTGCCCTTGCCTAAGGAAAGTGTTTGTTTCCAATATGTAGTTTTGATCCAATAGGAACTGAAACTATTTAGCAAGGCATATCCAAGCCTGAACCCAAAAAGTGAAGGGGGAGGGAAGGACTCAAGACACAAACTGGAAAACAAAGTCAAGTCTGAGAAGTGTGGCAGGGAAAATGACAAGGTGACCGTGGGCTCCTCGAAGCCACACGCCCCTGGTCCTCTGGGGTGCCAGCTTCTGAGGCCAGCCAGGCCCTCCCCACTGTTATCACACTCGTTGTGCATGAGACAGCAGTCTAAAACCATGCATGTTTACACAATATGCCTGACCTGATGATGCAGCAAAACTATTGTTTGTACTTCTTAAGTTGGTAATTGGAAACCAGTTACACAGAGGAGTAACATTGGGAGCTATAGGTTTTGAATTAAATTTTTTTCTCTAGCCACTAATACTTGATTACCTTATTTAGTGCCGTTGGGTATTTGTTAATGATTCTCAGGTGGATTTGTATGTTACCTTAAAAACCTGTGATTGTAACTTGAACAAATATCTAAATAAAACAGATAAAAACTCCTCCATGTGGAGAAACTACACCAGACTCCAGAGCACACAACCCTGAGACATAAAAGGAATCTGGGGTCTTGGTTGGACCAATTGAGTGTTAACAAAACTATCTCAGAAAATTCTTACTTTCTCTGTCACACCCAAAAAGACCTCCCTTGTGCTGCTCTACAGCAATGAACATCTATTGTATAGGTAATGCCTCAAGAAAAAAATGATCAAAAGACTCATGCATACCTCCATTCATTTATTCAAAAATTAAATCTAAAATTTAATTTGGGGGCAACCCGGGTGGCTCAGCGGTTTAGTGCCACTGTTGGCTCAGGGCGTGATCCTGGAGACCCAGGATCGAGTCCCACGTCGGGCTCCCTGCATGGAGCCTGCTTCTCCCTCTGCCTATGTCTCTGCCTCTCTCTCTCTCTCTCTCTGTGTGTGTCTCTCATGAACAAATAAATAAAATCTTAAAAAAAAATTCCCAACTTATACAAAAAAATAATAATAATAAAATAAAACTGAATTTGGTAATGATTGCATGACTCTGAAAATAACGAAACTACTCAAATATACACTTTAAAACGGTGATTTTTATTGTATAAAATTATGACTCAATGAAGCTACTATTTTAAAAAAGATTGTATGATTAAGTTGAGACAAAGTGCATGTGCCAGGCACTGGGTAGGCCCAGGATTCAAGATGAAGAAGACAGACATGACCCCTGCCTCACGGAGCTGGACTCCTTAGAATGTTGCAGAACCTAATCACTCCTCACTAGATTTAACTCATACTGTAGATTTAGGCTGAATTCTTTATTTAAAAAACAAAAAACAAAGAAAGAAAAAGAAAAAAGGAGTTAATTTCATTCCTTTATGCACAAACCCTTGAGAGTATATTTGAGCAACACTAGTTGAGTCTGCTTTCAGGTTTCTGTGTCCAAACAGTGTCATTCCAGGTCCTTCCCTGCAGCTTGCAGGCAGGACTTTTCTGACAGTGGTGTTTCAAACCATAGCTCTAGAGTCAGATGGACTAGGACATGCATTTTGACTCCTCAACCGATTAGCTGAGTGGCATTGAGCAGATGACTCACCGTGTCCAAACCCCTCATCCACAGAGCAAGGCAGAGCCAGAACCTGGCTCGCAGCTGCCCATTAGGCCTTCTGCGTGCCATCGGTGTGATGTTCCTGTCCTGGAACCTCACACTGGGCACAGAGCTGTGTTGAGTCTAGCACTCAATTTGGTAGAAAAGTGGCATCTTGGCAGTGACAGCGTACTTGCCTTACAAGCCCTCATACCTGCATCTCCTTTTTAACTGTGGCAATTGAGAGGTCAATCAGTAGCCCTCCCTGACTGTACGGCCACTGTTTTTCATGTCTCGCTCCTCATCTCAATGACTACATTATTCTCAGAGTTGTATCTTATTAACCTACTCTCTTCAGCCTTCTGCTGAAAAACCCCCATTTGTGAAAGTTAAACAATCTCTCACAGAGCTGGAGACTCTGCTATTTGGTCATAAAAACATTATTCCATTTTTCTACCTACCACTTCCCAGGGAACCGACAGGTTCTAAAGGCTACCAAACCTGGTTGAGCCTTTACTTCACATGCTCAAGAAACAGCTCTCTGCCAGAAATGGCACAGGTCTCCCCATTACAGGGTGACTTTGGCCCTTACCTCCCTGAACTTTGCTCAGAGTCTTTAGTTGATGAATGGGTCTTATTTCACACATGACTCTTAGGGAGCTTTGATTTTATTTTATTTCATTTTTAAAAATATTTTGTTTATTTATTCATGAGAGACACAGACTGAAAGAGAGGCAGGGACACAGGCAGAGGGAGAAGCAGGCTCCACGCAGGGAGCCCGATGTGGGACTTGATCCCGGGACTCCAGGATCACACCCTGGACCAAAGGCAGGCACTAGACCACTGAACCACCCAGGGATACCCGGGAGCTTTTATTTTAAAGGCAACTTGAAAAAACAAGGTACCAGGTGTGTTTTTAGGTGAATAGATGTGTTTGTCCCATCACACTGTGCATCAAATTAGTTTAAATGTACATTTAAATGGACATTGGAATGCTTTAAAATCACTGTAACTATAATGAATGAGGACAGCGATGGATGGGGAAGGATGGCGAGGGTGATGGGGAGGATGAGCAGGAGAAGAGGTGCTCATCTGTGCAGCAGGCAGAATCGAGGAGACACTCCCCTGGGGGACATCAGGGTCTGACTGTACTTGGGATCCTCATTCCCTCTCGATCCCTAGGCCCCTCCTCTGTGTCACCCAGCATCCAGAGACAGCTCCACAATGCAGTGGCCACTCTCTCTTTTGTCAAAGACAGTGAGACACGGGACTGCCAGAAACTTCAAAGTCTATTTTAGGACCAGAGTAAATTTTATAGAATTCATAAAATCTACTCATAAGTAGATTAGGGGTAACCACAAGCAGTACTAACCTTCCAAACAGTGGCTGAAACAGAAAGAACCCTAGGAGCTGTTAGGCTCGGAGTTCTGGACCTCATGACGACCTTCTGATGTCCTTAGCCTGATCAATTGCCTGTCAGGCCAGAGACTCGCACAGAAATGAAGTCCTGGACCAGCTATGGTCCCCTGAAACCCTTAGCGGAAAACCAATGGATGTGTGCAGAAGTGGTGGTCACTACTGGTGCTCCCTGGAACTGTGGCTCTAGCTCCTGAGCCAAGATGCCCAGATGGGCAAGAGGCTCAAACCATGAGGCACTTCCAAATTGTCCAAGGACCTTCCTGTTAAGATCTTCTCTCTCTCTGCAAGTGTGATGATGCTGTTTATTTTCCCACACATCAGACCCAGCTCCCCAGCAGAATGACTCCTGAGCACAGACAGTAGTTCCTGGTAAGGTTCCTGTCAAGTCCTATGGGCATGAGTTACCTTGATTCCCACTGACATGCATATGTGATGTGCCCCCAATCATGTGGCCTAACTTTGACCAACTGAATAAAATAATAAACGAACCAATAGTATTCCATGATGGAAACGTGCTCAAACAACCATACTGCATACACTCATACACTCAGCTGTTAGAGTGTCACAATGAACAAGTTATCAATTTCCCTGTGCTCAAGTGAGCACAGGTCCCAGAAGCAGTCAGCAGTACTCTGAAGATTCTGAAATGATCATTTACCCTAAACTATTTCCCCCAGAACTTGCATTAACCGCACTTAGAGTCGCTAGTGGACAAGACAACAGAAGTCATTGTTGTCCTTATATCCACCTTTTAGCTGTGGCTTTGTGGTGATTGGCTCTGTGATCCTGAGCAGGCAAGTTACTCTTGCAAGGGTCTCAGAGCAGGTATCATAAGGCTGTACATTTATGAGCCAACATAAAATGTCAATTTAAGTTAACATTTATTTATCAAATATTATTTATCTATATGGAGATTAATTTAAATGATACTTATTAACTAAGAAGATTTTGTTTTCTCCTCAGGAAAACAAAACTGGATTCTTGCATTATCACATGGAGCCTTCCTGGGGCCCTGGCATCTGGGCAGGTAGCACTCCAAACTACCACTGCCTAGCTCTGCTGGAGACACTGACAGCTCATCAGAGCTTACAAAGAGCCAGCTGACCAATGTCTAACCAGCTGTTTGGTGTAGATGCTTAGGAAGCCTGCAGCAAACCCAGCATGACACAGGAAAATGTTACCAGTAGGAGAGAATGGAGGTCTTGGTTCTTGGATTCCCCATGAAAGATTTGCATGACAATAGACATCAGGGGTGGGGTGGGGGTGGGGAACCGGCCAGAAGGAAGGTAACAAGCACAAAGCAGTTCATTAAGGACAGAACACTTAGGGTGTGAGATCAGGCAGGCCCAGAGGTGGGGAGTGCAGGGGGGTGTCTTTTCTTTTTCCATTTGCAGAGGTTATGGGTCATAGAAGGGGGGTGTCTCCGACTAGGTTGTTTCCACCTCCTCCTACCAGTTGTGAGGTGAGTATTTGGCCCTACAAGCTTCTTGCTGAACTGTCAAGGCCATCTGTCTGGGGGAGAATGGGTCAAAACCACAGTGCAAACATATGATAATGAAGCTGTAGGTCACCCTAGGTCAGAGGTGGAAGAGTAGAGCTCTTGTTCTGCACCTGTGGCTCTCCGGCTACAGCCCTGGGGTGTTGGAAGCTCTGAGGCCAGAATGTGAAAAACAGAGTCAGGATGTTGTGTCATCTAATATCTTCTAATATATCATCTACTTATCACCTTCTTTGCCTCTAGCAAATGTCTAACTAACTGCCCACTCTATCAAAACCATAATGAGTGGAGACTTGAAGTTTGGTTAATTCCAAATTTGTACAATTGTCATGTCTGGGTGGCTCAGTGGTTCAGCAGCTGCTCTCAGCTCAGGGCGTCCTGGGGTCCTGGGATAGGGTCCTGCATCGGGCTCCCTGCAGGGAGCCTGCTTCACCCTCTGCCTGTGTCTCTGCCTCTCTCTCTGTGTCTCTCATGAATAAATAAATAAAATCTTCAAAAAAATTGTCATGCAAAGTGACAAGAGAGATATTTGCAAATCATTGGTGTTCTAATAAATTTATATCCTTTCAAAGCCTCAGTATTTTCCAATTTCAGCCAATAAGAGTCTACCAATTCTTAAATTACTCTCCTGTGGTAACAATGTCACACTTTTCAATCCAATGAATAAGACTATTGTTCTCTCTTTATTTCAGAGAATTTAAATTCTTGAGAAACTACTTGAGATATTTAATATTCTGGTCATACTGAAAATCCATGCCTTGAGTTCCTGACTGTATTCCATGGGCAGTTTAAGAAAGGAATCATAAAACAGAAACAAAAACAGCAAGACAGATTTATGTATATGAAATTTCACAAAATTTAGACTTGCATACAAATATCAATGTACAGCTGTTCCCCAGTATTTGGCTGACTTCAGACTAGTTAAGACACCAGAAAAAATCTTGGGTTAGGGGTTTAGAAACCCTTGAATGAAAATGTATTACTATCTAATATAATTTGTGACTTGATTGGTGACCTCAGTAACCTGTTCTCTTTCTATACATGACTCTTCATCGTCCCATTTTGAAGACAGTGAGACTTACTCCTGTAGAAAAGCAGACTATTTGAGGGTAAGCCATCTTTCCCACTGCCCCATGTCACTCTGCTGGCCCTTGCAAACAGTCTCTAGCTGTTCCTTGGCCTTTACTATACCCTGAGACACCTGAGCAGTGACGCCTGACTGGTGCATTTAGGTCACGGGTATAGGTATGAGGGATAAAGTGGAGGGAAGATTGTGCCCAACACCAGCACATACCCTCCCTGGTTGTATATCTTTTTAAATTGCTGCTACCTAAAATAATGCAACTATCCCTGCATGTGCTGAGTCCAATGAACACCATGGGTATTGGATACCATTTTACTTCACATCCTTGATTAGAACTGTGAAGATGAATAGGGTGGTTAGAAAGTCCACAGGTGGTGATCTGATGAAATGCGAAAGGCAGGGAAAACAAATTCAACAAATTCAAATCCTGATTAAACTGTTATTCCAGAAAGAAAAAAGTACTGTTCTTTCTGTGGTAGGATTCCAATGTAGTCAAAGTGCCATGAAGTAGCTGACTGGGCCAAGGTACTCCAGGGCCCGTGAAGGCTCAGGATTACATGCCTGGCTATGAAGCATCAGGTGAGGGAAAGCATCAGGTGAGGGAAAGCATGCCACCTTCTTACTAACACCGTGGAAGGAGAAGGAAGAGGAGGAGGAGGAGGAAGAAAAGGAGGGGAAGGGGAGGAGAGGAGGAGAGGAAGAAAAGGAATGAGAAGAAGGGGAGGAGGAGGAAGAAGGAGGTAGAGGAGGAAGAGGGGGAAGAGGAAGAGGAGGGGAAGGAGAGGAAGAAGAAGGAGAAAAGGGGAGGAAGAAGGAGGAGGAGAAAGAGGATGAGGAGGAAGGGGAAAGAGGAGAAGGAGGGGAAAAAGAAGAGGAGGAAGAAGGAGGAGAAGGAGGAATAATGGGAGGAGGGGGATGTATAACCCCTTGTATAGCTGACAAGTTCACCATCTGGCCAGATGCTCCTTGAGTTAGATCTTCCATCATTGTGTTTCCCCTCCTACACTTACTAACTTGGTAAAGCCAACTGATATGGCTTATAAATACTTCCAGCAACAATGTTTGAAATGAGAAATGATAGTAACTAGAACATTCTGAGACTCACAGTCATTTTACAATAGCAAGTACCCTGCCTGTGCCTCCTGGGGAATGTCCTGCAAGCTCAAGATTCAGAGTGAGCCAGTACCCTGGTGCCAAGTGCATCCAATCTCTGAGTACTCAGAGCCCATTCTCCACGGTGAGGCTGATGCCCCACAACACAGGAAGCTGTGAGGGGAATAACATGCTACATGGGGAGGTACTTTGGAAGTGGAGAAGCCTCCTATAGAAATTGGTTACTACTTAAAGATCTTGAGGACTTTGAAAAGAAATGGTCCATGGTTCAGATTCTTCAGATAGTCAGATGTCTCAGCAATCCCCTGATTGAAAGTGGAGAGGACACTGGAGCTGCCCTCAAGAGCAGGAAAGAACAAGGTGGGGGAAAAAGGATAAACTGTACCTTCAAGGGTATGTGTGTACTCTATGAAGTCTCTTTGCAGCAAAGCTTTTAATACAAGAAGACAGTGGGAGAGCCTGGCTGTGCAGAATGGAATAAGATGTGTGCACTTCAACACATCTGGGAAACAGCAAAGTGATTTAGTTACTAAGGGCTTGTAACCCAAACTGAATTCACTATTTTGTCTTTTTAGAAATGAGTTTGATAGAGAGAAATTTTTAGACTCTATCTGTGATTTTGTTATTCATCTCAAATATGTAACTGGGACATATATATTAATAAAAAATGTTTGGGATGCCTGGGTGGTTCAGTGGTTGGGTGCCTGCCTTTGGCCCAGGGCGTGATCCTGGAGTCCCAGGATCGAGTCCCACATCAGGCTCCCTGCATGAAGCCTGCTTTTCCCTCTGCCTGTGCCTCTGCCTTTTTCTCTCTGTGTCTCTCATGAATCAATAAAATCTTTCCAAAAAAATGTTCAATAAAGACTCTAAACTTGAAAAGTCACCTGGCCAGCCTTATCACAACAGAAAAACTCCAGACCGATCTGAGTTTGTTTGGCAGCTTGGTCACTACTTTTTAGCTGTTACATAGAGTGGAATAGCCCAGAAAGTAAACCAGAACTGTCATGGCTCAGAGACTTCAAATGACACGGGAGCAAAGTGTCCAATTTTGAGATGGACCTGGGAAATGGCCAAGATAAATTTCTACGCTGCTACTTTCTGTTCCTCAGACTTGCTTTCAAGACTACTACTACTCCCACTACTAATAATTGCCATTAAAAATGTAATGCAATGGAATGTAATGCCATATATATATATATAATTACAGTATGTTCAGCGAGATCCTAGCACTTTAAATTATCTCATTGAATCTTTATATGTATCCCTACAAAGTGTGAGCTGTTATCATCCCCATTTTACAAATGAAGAAATCGATGCACAGAGAGGTTGAGAAACGTACCCAAGATCTGAACCACCACAGGGCTATCCTCCAGCAAGAAGTGGGTAAATTACTGGCTATGGTGTTGAAAAGAAGAGATGAGATGGTCCTTGGAGGGGTAGTCTACGTACTTTGAGTTGGTTTCAAGGCGGAAGGGTGGGTTTTCTCGGATCCACCCATATTTTCTGACTCTTGTAATAAAGGCATACCTTTCGGTTGGTGACTTGGTTAGGTAGGGTGGAGGGCAGAACAGCCCCAAAGATATTGAATTCCTGATCTAGTTAGTGTTACCTCAAATGGCAAAAAGACTGCAGAGGTGATTCAGGTAAGGTTGTTAAATAAAGCAAATATTCTGGGTTATTTGGGTAGGTGCAAGGTGATCACAAGGATCATCATAAGTGAGACCAGGTCAGAGTCAGAGAGATTTAAAGATAGAAAAAGAAGCAATACAAAAAAAGAAAAAGAAAAAGAAGTCATGCAGGCAGCCTCTAGAAGCTAGTAAAGCTGAGGAATTGGGTTCTTCCTTAGAGCCTCTAGAAGGAAAACAGCCCTGCCAACACCTTGACACTAGTCTGATGAGACTCATTTCAGGGACTAATTGAAGATTAGGAAACAAAATTAGAACTCTGCCAAATGTTTGAATACCCAAGTGTGGTTTGATTAATTGAGGAAATTCTATTTTCCTCTCCTTACATTGTCCCACAGTACTTACCTTCAAGAACACAGATATGGAAAAATGAACAGGTAGTTACGATTGTGTTTCTACGAGGAAAATACAGTGTTGGGATCCCTGGGTGGCGCGGTGGTTTGGCACCTGCCTTTGGCCCAGGGCGCGATCCTGGAGACCCGGGATCGAATCCCACATCGGGCTCCCGGTGCATGGAGCCTGCTTCTCCCTCTGCCTATGTTTCTGCCTCTCTCTCTTTCTCTCTCTGTGACTATCATAAATAAATAAAAATTAAAAAAAAAAAAAAGGAAAATACAGTGTTATAAAAAGTATAGGAGGGACACATAAGCCCAGCTTGGGGACCTCAAAGACTCCTTAACTGAAATGGCCATTGTATTGCTCTGAGTTTCCCCAAGAAACTGAACCAGTAGGAGAGAGGAGTGTGCGTGTTTACATACGCGATTTGTTATAAGGAATTGGTTCATGCAGTTACAGAGGCTGAGAAGTCCTGAGATTGGGAGTCGGCAAGCTGGAGACCTGGGAGGGTCAATGGTGTGAGTCCCAGTCTGAGTCTGATTCCCAAGGCAGATGATCAATGAATGTCTCCACTCAAACAGTTAGGTGGAGACCAAATTCTCTCTTACTCTACGTTTTTGTCCTATTCAGGCCTTTAATGAATTAGATGAGGCCCACGTTAGGGAGGGCAATCTGCTTTACTCAGCCTACTGATTCAAATATTAATTTTATCGAAAACACCTCACAAACCCAGGATCACATTTGACCAAAGATATGGGCATTCTATGCTCCAGTCAAATTGACACATGATCTTTTTTTTTTTTTTTTTTTTAATTCATGAAAGACACACACAGAGGCAGCAACATAGGCAGAGGAAGAAGCAGGCTCCATGCAGGAAGTCCGATGTGGGACTCGATCCTGGGACTCCAGGATCACACCCTGAGCCAAAGGCAGACGCTCAACCACTGGGCCACCCAGGCATCCCAATGACACATAATCGTAACCAACACAGCCACTTAGGTGTGACTTGAAGGATTAGTTTGTATGGCGTCATAACCCAGCCTGGTCTAATGAATATGACATAACACACTTTTTAGTTGTTGAAAAGATAAAAGGAGGTCCCGACAGGGAAAGATCTCTAATGTATACCAGTGAACCAGGCAATTCTCAGAATAATTATATGTCATATCATCCCTTTTTTTGTAGAAAAGCGATATTTGTACATTAAAAGTACAGAAAGTATGACAATAATTGACAGTGTACAGCAATAATTGACAGTGATTATTTCTGGGAAGAGGTGAAGAGAAGGGAAAGATATAGAAATTTCAACATGTTACCAGTGTATGTGTATGCACAGAAAAGGACATGGCAGATTACTCACAAAAGTGCTAAGAATTTTTGAGTGAAAGGGATGCTTTATAGGAAGTTTTATGCTGTTTTCATTTCTCTGCAATTTTTTTGGTGTTTTCTCTGCATTTTCTTTCTTTCTTAGGCTTTTATAACGATTATATCTACCTTTAAAAGGTAATATATGTACATGGTCAGAAATTCTAGAGGCACAACAAGATATCTAGGGAAAATCCTCTCTCACGGTTCCTCACAGCTCCCAGTGGTCATCTTGGAAGGCACTGCACTGTGCCAGGTTTCTAATTTGTCCTTCCAGGGTTAAAGGATCTTCTTACTTATTCTTTGGTTAGTTTCCTATTTTACCCAAATGGATGCATATGAGAAACACTTTCCTCGGCCTTGCTTTGCCCCCCTTAGTATTTGTTGGAGATTGTTCCATATCCATACACAGAACTGCCTTGTTCATTATATATTTTGAAGTTTAAGTAATCTCTCTACCCAACATGGGCTTTAACTCATGACCTTGAGATCCAGAGTTCCATGCTCTTCTGACTGAGCCAGTCAGGCACCCGTGCCTTGTTCTTATAAGCAGTTGCAGGGTATTCCACTATGTGAGCACATTGTGACTTCTTTAATGGGTTTCTACCTGTCAGATTATTAAATTGTTCCTAACCTTCTATTTTGACAGACAGCTCTATAATGGTTATCCTTAAAAAGCGGATCATTCTACACATGTGAAAAATGTATCTCTAGGAGGTGTTTCCCAGAAGCGGAAGCATTAGAGCAGAGTATGCACATATTTAGTTTTGGAAGACATTCAACTTGCTCACCACAGACAGTAGACCAACGTCACTTGAAAAAATTAATATGTGAGGGAGTCTGTTCCCTCACGCTCCAAGCAGCAAAGCGTCACCAATATTTTGATCTTTGTTGTTGTGTGAGAAGTGGCATCCTACTATAATTTTAATTCTTATTATTATGAAGTTAAGATTTCTTTCATTTATCTAGACTCCATTTGCATTTCTTTCCCTGTGAACTGTATTTTCACCCTATTTGCCTATTTCATTTCTTGAGCCTCTGGTCTTTTTATAGTGCGTTTGCATCTAAAGGAAATAAGCATCTTACGACAGGTTTCCAATTTATCTTCTGACTTCATGTGTGGTTCGTTCAATTACGTTAAATTTCTTTCTTTTCTCTTTTCTTTCTTTCTTCTTCCTTCCTTCCTTCCTTCCTTCCTTCCTTCCCTCCCTCCTTTCTTTCTTTTCTTTTCTTTTTCTTTCTTTCTTTTCTTTTCTTTCTTTCTCTTCCTTCCTTCCTTCCTTTCTTTCCTCCCTCCCTCCTTTCTTTCTTTCTTTTCTTTTTCTTTTTTTCTTTCTTTTCTTTTTTCTTTCTTTTCTTTTCTTTCTTTCTTTCTTTCTTTCTCTTTTCTTTCTTTTTTTTCTTTTCTTTTTCTTTCTTTCGTAATGAGAGTGCATTGCCTTTATTTTAAAACTGCAGCGTCGTTAGGAGGAAAGGCTGCTCACACCCGGTCCACCTCCGGCGGGCGTGAGCTCCTCGTGGTCCGCGCTCCCCGCGCCTGCTCCCTCCTCGCGCGCCCACGTGGGCTCCCCTGCAGGAGGCCGAAGACCTCTGTCCGGGGCACACGTCGGGCGGCCCCAGGGCAAGGCTCGCGGGCAGGGCGGGTGAAGCTTCCTGTCCAGCTCCCGCTTCCGACTCCTTCGCAGGCCCGTCTCCAGCCTCGCGGCCACACGAACCCGTCCGCACCCCTTCCCGAGGCCCTACCCCGACCTCGACCGCACCCCTGCCCCGCTCCTCCCCGACACCCATCCGCACCCCTGCCCGCCGCCGCTCCACCGTCTCCGCGGGTTGCCTCCTTCAGGAACTTCGCTCCAATGGGTGAAGAACAGACCGGACGTGATGCCCCTGGAAGCCCGGCAAGGAGGGCCTCGCCCAGGGCCCCAAAACGGCAACGAGCGCGGGCTCTGCCCCGACAGGCCTGGGGCCTCCAGCCGGCGCAAGGGGCGCAGGGGCCGCAGGGGCCGTAGAGGGCGCAGGGGCCACAGAGGGCGCAGGGGCCGCAGAGGGCGCAGGGGCCGTAGAGGGCGCAGAGGGCGCAGGGGCCATAGAGGGCGCAGAGGGCACAGGGGCCGCAGGGGCGCAGAGGGCGCAGGGGCGCAGGGGCGCAGAGGGCACAGGGGCCACAGAGGGCGCAGGGGCGCAGAGGGCGCAGGGGCGCAGGGGGCGCAGAGGGCACAGGGGCCACAGAGGGCGCAGGGGCGCAGGGGGCGCAGAGGGCACAGGGGCCACAGAGGGCGCAGGGGCCGCAGAGGGCGCAGGGGCCGTAGAGGGCGCAGAGGGCGCAGGGGCCATAGAGGGCGCAGAGGGCACAGGGGCCGCAGGGGCGCAGAGGGCGCAGGGGGCGCCGAGGCAGCCCAGCGTCTGCGGTCTCGGGGCCCCGCTGCTGGTGGGCACCGCGTCCTCGCGGCCCGAGGGCGCCCCGGCACGACTCGCTCTCGGCTCCCGGACTCGGCCACAGCCCCGTGCCCCCGGGGTTCCGCCGCAGGACAGCGCGCCCGGGCTTAGCCCGGAACTCCGGCCACCTGGGGGCCGAAGGGGCGCCTCGGAACCAACGGCTCGACGCCGGCTTCCACGCTAGAGGGGACGCGTGTGCGGAGGACTTCCGGGGCGGGGTCCGGCGGGAGCGGAAGAGCCCTGGGGCCGCGCGGGGCCGGGCGGGGAGCGGGAAGGAGGCTGCGGGTGCAGGGGCTCGGCCATGAACTTGGAGCGGCTGCGGAAGCGCGTCCGGCAGTACCTGGACCAGGTGGGCCGCCGACCGGGAAGGGGGAGCCCCGGGGCTGGGGAGGCCGGTCCGCTCTGAGCCCTGGCCCGCGGGGGTGACTGTCGTCGCGGTCTCGGCGGCGCCGGGTCCCACCCGGCCTGGGCCCTGGACCCGGGGTAAAGCTCTCCAAAGGAGGGGCGCAGCCCCCAGCCCGCAGGCCCCGGCCCCCAGCACCGCAGCCCCCAGCTCTTCAGCCCTGCCGGGTCCCAGCCCCCAGCCCCCCAGCCCCGCACCCGCACTCCCCATCACCCCAGCCCCACAGCTCCCCAGCCCCCCCGCCCCCGCCCCCCGCCTTGTGGATGAGGGACCGTCAGCCGCGCACGTGCCGAGTCCTGCAGCTGGCCTCCCTGCTGGGCACAAAGTAGCTGCTCCGTAACACAGTGCTCGCTGCAAGGTGTAGGCTGGCCTTTGAATTTAGCTAGTTAATGAACATTTTTGAGAAGTTTAGTTGTGATTCTTATTTGGCAGGACTTAAGTGAATAAAAATACAAATAAGTGTGTTTTGTGGGGTCAGTATTCTTAAAAATTCATGTTAACAATATCTGCATTCCCTGCACTGCCCTTGAATGAACAGCAGCAGTGTTTAAGAAGTGATTCCAGCACTTAGGTTTTGTCAAGCTTATACCCTCCAAATAAGCTGGAAACCAAGAAGGGGAGGGAAAAGCATATTTGATGTGAGATGTTTGGAGTGAATCTGAGATTATGCTGCCAGATGCCTGCCGTACACTGGAGGCTGTATTTTGGCAAGTCAGTTAAATGGAGCAAATGCCCTGAGCACTTTCCCTCGGGCCCTGCAGACTGAATAGGAAGGAGCCTGCCTGGTTTCCACCCTTGGGGGCACCTACAAGTGAGCAGAGTTTTTTTTTTTTTTTTTTTTTTTTTTTTTACAGTGAGCAGAGTTGTAACCATTCTGGAAGCATTCCTCTTCCCAGATTGACTGGCTACACAGTACCTAGTTGGCACTCAAGAACTGAGAACCATTGCTAACCAGATACTGCAAAATAATTGTTTAAATTTTCTAGTGTTTTAGGTACCTACTGATCTATTTTTCCAAAGTATTTTTTTTTTTTAATTTTATTTATTCATGATAGTCACAGAGAGAGAGAGAGAGAAAGGCAGGCAGAGACACAGGCAGAGGGAGAAGCAGGCTCCATGCAGGGAGCCCGACGTGGGATTCGATCCTCGGTCTCCAGGATCGCACCCTGGGCCAAAGGCAGGCGCTAAACCGCTGCGCCACCCAGGGATCCCTATTTTTCCAAAGTATTAAACTTCTACAAAGAAAAGAAATCCTACCTTCTTGAGCTATAATTATCAAAGATCTTACAGTAATGTTCTTATTGCACCCCTGAACCAAAACTCACCTAGCTGCAGGTAAAATGGAGATATGATTGGTAGATCCCTGGTACATGTAAACCATTTTTGTATTAAGATGTCAATTTATTGTATAGCAGTCCAATATTAGATATCTGTTGAAAATTATTGAAATAACAGCAGTTACTTTTTTTTTTTCTTTTTAATACAGCAACAGTACCAAAGTGCTCTATTTTGGGCAGATAAAGTAGCTTCACTTTCTCATGGTAAGTGACAACTTTAAATTTTTTTTCCTGATTTCTGTATTTTAAAAGGCTTTATAGTTTTCCTTGTACCTCTGACCAATTAAGTGATTTTGTCTTCCAGAGGAGCCCCAGGACATTTATTGGTTGGCTCAGTGTCTTTACCTAACAGCACAGTATCATAGAGCAGCTCATGCACTTCGGTCACGAAAACTGGACAAAGTAAGTGTGTGAACTTTAAAGCTTCCCAAAGCTTTTCAAAATTGTCAATAGATTCAATGTCAAAATTATTTTAAAGGATTCAGTTTTTCTGATTGAATGAGACATTTTCTCATTCCTAATCTCCATTTTGTCCCTCCAGCCGAGTCACTTCGTTTTTAAAATTCTGTTTTCTAAATAACCCTGAAATGATGGATATTCCTTTCCGTTTCATTACTCCTCGTACTTGTCAGGTCTTTCGTCTGTTTTGTCTTAGCCTCTTGTCTCTCTAGTAACATCTTTCCTACTTCTACTTTCCCTCTCTCTTTTTTTTTTTTTTTTTTAATTTATTTATGATAGTCACAGAGAGAGAGAGAGAGAGAGAGAGAGAGAGGCAGAGACATAGGCAGAGGGAGAAGCAGGCTCCATGCACCGGGAGCCCGACGTGGGATTCGATCCCGGGTCTCCAGAATCGCACCCTGGGCCAAAGGCAGGCGCCAAACCGCTGCGCCACCCAGGGATCCCCTTTCCCTCTCTTTTTAACTGTCCTTTAAACTATCACAAGGGTGATCTTCCCAAAACACAGAAACACAGTCCTGATTATAGCACTCACCATATCACTAAGTGATTTTCCATCATCTACAGGGTCAAATCAGATGCATTAATAGTCCTCTGTGATTTCTCTCCAGTCTGTGTTGAACCCAGTCATACTGACTACTTGCAGTCCCTTAGACCTACCCACTTTTTTCTCCGTTTAATTGGCTAGTATTGCTCATGCCCTTCTTTCAGAATTTATGTAGTTTATGTCTTCCTTCCAGAACCTCCTCGAGGGCAGATCCTTACTCCTTTTTGAATCCTAGGTGCTAGTGAGGAGTAGGTTCACCATGAGTATGGTATTAAAAAGACTGGATTTGGGTTTTCTGCAAAAGTAAAAGGACAAATTAGGAAGGTTGCTTTCTTCATTTTATGCTTATAGCTTTCTTTTAGAATGGGAGTATGTATTATCTTGATCTCTTTTTTAATAATTTCTTTCCTAGCTATATGAAGCATGTCGCTACCTTGCAGCTAGATGCCATGTAAGTGTGCCCTCAGTTTCAATTTTCTTTGGTAAGAGTTTAATTATGTGAATGTTATGCATTCCTTACATATGTGTAAGGATTCTGGTGATCGGGCTTGGCAGATTAGTAAAATACTTCATGAGGAAATGTTCTTTTCTTTAGTATTATTTGCTATAAAATATCCTCAATTTACTAGAATCTGACATGCAAGAAGAAAATTGTTTTAGAATTTTAAAATTTAAATTCTACATTTTAAATTTAGGTAATGAGTTGGCATGATATATTATTAACTTTTGAAATATACACATAGTATTCATGTGTATATCTAGTGTTAGAAGTCATGGGTGATAAACAGTATTTCTGGTTTTTACACAGTATGCTGCAAAAGAGCATCAACAAGCTCTTGATATTCTTGATATGGAGGAGCCAATCAACAAAAGGTTGTTTGAGAAATGCTTAAAGGATGAAAGTGGCATGAAAGACCCCTCTAGTGACTGGGAAATGTCACAGTCCTCGGTAAGTCACACTGTAGTAAGCATGCTTCAGTAACTTTGGTGAGAATTACCCACAGGACATGGCAAACAAAAACCACCTTCTTTTCTTTGAGTATCACCATGTTAAAACAGTTTGCTTTCCAACTTATTTGTCGCTGAAACACAAAAACATACTGAGGCATTTCTGAGTCCTTAGTTGGAAGCTGTAGTTATGTCCTCCTATGCCTGAATCTGGAATAGGGTGACTTGGTATCTTTCTTCTCATACTTGATGCCTTAAGCTACTTGGGCAAGTGGACCAACCCTTCCCCTTCTTTTTTTTTTTTTTAAGATTTTATTTATTTATTCATGAGAGACACAGAGAGAGACAGGCAGAGACACAGGCAGAGGGAGAAGCTGGCTCCATGCAGGGAGCCCGATATGGGACTCGATCCTGGGTTTCCAGGATCAGGCCCTGGGCTGAAGGCAGCGCCAAACCGCCTGAGCCACCTGGGCTGCCCTAACCCTTCCCCTTCTTACTGTGTTGCAATGGCCTACCTGCAGCCTGCAGAAAACCTTGATTACCTTAGTTTGCTTCCTTCCAGGGAGTGGTCAGGTGTTACTATTTATGTTATGTTGTATATTTTAGTTTGTAGACTTCATATCTGCCCGCAAATTCCTTGTTGACAGAGGTTATATAATGTAGCCTAATCAATAACGTTCACAGTCAGATTACTAATCTGGACTGTTATTCTTGTTTTCTTTCTTTTTTTTTTCTTTCTTTTTTTTAACAGCCTTCTTGAGATAATCTATTTATGTGCTAAGAAGCACATTCATTTTTCTGTTAAGAAAGGTATTTTTGAGGGAGCTTGGTTATTACCATTATTATTTTTGGACTGCTTATCTGTTAATTTATCTAAGAAATGCATGGTTTGTTTGTAATGTGTTATTTATGAAATCACTTTTTAAAAAAAATTTTAACAAGTCGTAGGGTACTGAATAGGTCTAAGATTTGCTTGTTATATCCTCTGATATTTTTAGGTTTGGATTTTCTGATGAATCTTCTTTGCCCTTTACCAGTTTTAGCTGCCTATCTTTGGATCATCTATAAGTCTAGTTACATATTTCTTGAGGGTCACAGTCTGAAATATGGATTACCATACCCTCTTGTTAATGGTAGTGCAGTGGCGACTGTGCCTACACCTTAATGTGTGCTTACACCTTCTGGTTCTCACAAGACCTTGTAAGTAACGTGAGGGAAGGAAACCTGTCTGGAGTCACTAGTAAGCATCAGAGCTGGGATTGGAACTCAGGTCTGCCCAGTACTACAAGCCCATGACCATTGTGCTGTGTTGCTACATTAAGTTTCTTTCACTGAGATCTGCCTATCAAACTGAGTTTGATTTAATATTTGTATGCTCTTTGCTATCTCAATCATTACCCTCTCTGAGACAGGATAGGAACAAAGTGGCAGTGACATGTACTCTAGTTATAAAGATTGTTGAAGTGAGGAGAGCTTAAGAAAGATTAGTTTTACTTTGTTTTCCTGTTTTAATTTATACTAACAGTTGGGATGGAACAAATCCTTTTAAAGGTAAAGAAAAGTCTCAGCCTTCAGGTAATATATAATTCTTGATCAAAAATTAAGTTTAGAAGTATTGATTTAGCTGAGTGAAGTAAGTCAGTCGGAGAAGGGCAAACATTATATGTTCTCATTCATTTGGGGAATATAAATAATAGTGAAAGGGAGAATAAGGGAAGGGAGAAGAAATGTGTGGGAGATGTCAGAGAGGGAGACGGAACGTAGAGACTGCTAGCTCTGGGAAACGAACTAGGGTGGTGGAGGGGGAGGGGGGCGGGGGGTGGGAGTGAATGGGTGACGGGCACTGGGTATTATTCTGTATGTTAGTAAATTGAACACCAATAATAAATAAAATCTTTTAAAAAATTGAAAAAAAAAAAAAAAAAAAAAAAAAAAGAAGTATTGATTTAGTATGTGACTCCTCATTTTTCCAACAGATAAAGAGTTCTATTTGTCTCCTACGGGGGAAGATCTACGATGCCCTGGATAACCGAGCCCTAGCTACTTATAGCTACAAAGAAGCTTTGAAGCTGGATGCCTACTGTTTTGAAGCATTTGATCTTTTAACATCACATCACATGTTGACAGCCCAAGAAGGTTTGGAAACTCAAGTGTTTTCATGTTTAGCACAATTAATAGTGTTTGGATTTTTTTTTTCCTCTGAAGTCTGTAGAATCGAGCAGACAATGTTGCAGGTTTAAATAGACCTCTTAGGTCTATTTAATAGACTTCCTTAGCATCTTCAAATGTGAAGCACATTACAAAGGACAGTTTTTTACAGTGTCCCCTTGCTGTCAGAGTCTTTAGGGGTTTTGATGTATAAGACCATCTTTTTGAGAAGTGACTTAAGGTAGTGTCAGCCGAGTTCTCAGCTTCTGATTCAGAGGTGCCCAACCTGGCTGCACCTCAAAGCCCTGAAGAACTTTAAAAGCATCAGTGTGCAGGTCCCGACTCCAGGCAAGTGGAATGGAATCTCTGTTCTTGGGGCCCTGGGTCAGATGTTTTAAAGTTCTCAGATGACCCTGAGGTACAGGTAGGGCTGAGAACCATAGACCTAGTATGTGAGCAGTAATACGAAGGGAACATAACGCAAGAAATGGAGAGAAGGTGGAGATGTTGTATTAATGGGACTCAAGCACATTTTAGCCTAGGGCAGTGGTTTTGCCCTCTAGGGACATTCTTGATTTTTACAAATTGAGAATGGTAGTGGGAGGTTTGCTACTGGCATCTAGTGGGTAGAGGTGAGATCCCGCTAACCATTCTGTGGTGCTTAGGACAACCAACATGACAGAATTGTTCACTCAGAGTGAGGCTGGGAAACTAGCCTGGTGGTCCTTGTATCTGGTGATGTGCAGCATCACTTAAAAGGCTTCATGGCTCAGCCCTCCAGGTAGTTCTCACCACCTGGGTCTGGAACCACTGTCCTAGTTTTTCTAGTACATTTTGATCTTGTTATTTTCTCTTCTGAGTTTGATTTACTTAGAACAAGAACTATAGAAGAATATTTTTCATCGCTGATGTTTTTTTCCCCCATAAATATTGTGAGGATTTTTTTTTTTTTAACATTTTTAAGAAAAAGAACTTCTTGAGTCACTACCTCTTAGCAAGCTCTGTACTGAAGAACAGGAATTGCTACGCTTTCTGTTTGAGAACAAATTAAAAAAGGTAAGTGAAAACACTGTATTTGCTTTATGTAAATGTTTTACTAAATTTGGCCTCTGTTCTTTTACTAGCTAAATTTTTAAAAGTTAATTTTTATTACTTAGTACATTTGCAAGAATAGATTTAGATTGCTTAAATTAAATGATGATTCCTAAAAAAGCTTCCAAAAACGTGTCTTTCTCCTACGGACACATTCCTACCCTGGAATTCCGTTGATAAAATTGAGAGGAGAGTTCAGCTAATTGAGAAGAGGACGAATGAGCAGGAAGTTAAGAGCTTCTGAATCTCACACTTGCCCTGTGCACAGCCTTGAGCCCTCGAGCCAGATTGAGGCTGTCATTTGATTTGTGTCACTCATTGAGTTCATGTCTACCTTTCTCTGTTGCAGTATAATAAACCTAGTGAAACTGTCCTCCCCGAGTCTGTAGATGGTTTGCAAGAGAATCTGGATGTGGTAGTGTCTTTAGCTGAAAGACATTATTATAACTGTGATTTTAAAATGTGCTACAAACTTACTTCTGTGTAAGTATATCCACTCGTTTCTATGTAGGAACATAAGAGTCCTGTCCCGTTTTACCTAAGGAGTGTATGGGACTGCTTTCTGAGTAATCTTAAAATGGGTGATAATTTAAGTTGCTTTTACCTTTTATAGATTACTAGAGGGGTAATTGTTTCTTAAAAGAACAAATTACAGGTTTATGCATGCTTGTAGTTTTATTCCATTACTTTAGGAATAGACATGTCCCTCATCTCAGTCTTCTATAATTTGCAAGTTTGAAAATACCGTTCTGGCACATAGTCTTATAAAATCCATTCTTTGTTAAAGTAAGGACTAGTAAAATCCTCTAGATACTGGGTATTCAGTCAGTCTCACTAACTAGCCAAGCCATCCCCTCATGCCAGTTTTCCAGTGCACCTGATTCAAACTTGTCTCTTAGCTACATTATACATGCTATTTTTACTATATGTGCTGTAGAAGTGAACACACATACGCTATTTTGAACGAATCTTTAGGATTGCTTTAAATCCTTGATTTGACAAAAATTTTAAGTGACAAATACTTATCTGTTTAATATTTCGTATTGTTTTTAATCCTAAATAATTGGATTGTTCATTTTATGTTATAGTTTTAATGATTTAAAGTAAATATATGTGATAGTGTGTATTTTTATTCCTAACAAATAAACCAGAAATTTCTCTTTCACTTGTGAGATAATTAATCATTACCTTAACTGAATCAATGTGAAGTAAGAAAGTAAAAAAGTATTGTACCCCACAGTATTTTACATAATGACTGTTTAGACGTTGCTAATTTTAATGAGTTATGTTCTGTTACATACTGTTTCTGGCACAGTAAGTCTGTTGTTTTGACTTTCAGAGTAATGGAGAAAGATCCTTTCCATGCAAACTGTTTACCTGTACATATAGGTACACTTGTGGAGCTGAATAAAGCAAATGGTAAAAATTTTTTTAAATGAAAATAATTGTTGGGGTGCCTGGGTGGCTCAGTTGAGCATCTGACTCTTGATCTCAGCTCAGGTCTTGATCTCTGGGGTCTTGAGTTCAGGCCCTGTGTTTGGCATCAAATAAAATAATAATTGTTAGGACAAAAAATTTCTGTAACTCTTGAAGTTTTGTCTCAAATCCTGGATATTTGAGATTGCAGGTGACAATATAATGGAGTTCTCCAATAAAAGTAGTAGGGTAAGAAAAGCTTATTAGGGCACCTGGGTGACTCACTGGTTGAACATCTGCCTTTGGCTCAGGTCTGTCTCGGGCTCTCTGCAGGAAGCCTGCTTCTCCAACTCTGTTTCTCTGCCCCTCTCTCTGTGTCTCTCATAAATAGATAAATAAAATCTTAAAAAAAAAAAAAAGGCTTATCAGAGTGACTGAGGATCAATTCTATTATGCCAGCAGAACAGTTTCTTTATCTGTGCCTCCTTTTCTCAAATGTAGTTTGTGGTTTAAGTTATTTAAGCTTTATAGTGTTGAGGCCAGTTTTTCCTTTTTTTTTTTTTTTTGTAAATCTCTAAGAAAATTGATAAGATAGCAGGCAGTAACTATTTAGAAACTGGAGGGGGACAGACTTTTTTTTGCTTGTGCTTTCCATATTTTAACATTTCAGAAACATTTAGTTCTATTTGGATGATATTTGCCCTTAAGTCTTTTAAGCTGAATAGTGGACTCTGTCAGGATTTTAAAAAGCCAGACACTCCCATTCCAGACCCCTGCTGCTCAAACCGTGGTTTGTGAACCAGCAGCATGACATTTCCCAGAGGTTTGTTATGGATGCAGTCACTGGCTATCTTAGTCTAATGCGTCCAAGTCTGCATGTGGGAAACATCAATGGCATGTTATGACTTACACATTCCTCAAGAAGAAATCATTGTGCTGATTTGATAAACTTGAAAGTTTGGTTACTCAGATTGATTGTGGATGATATGGATGCTCCATAAGGCCATAGGGTTAGAGACCTCAGTTTTTAAGATAGGTCAAAAGCTGTGAAACTACTTTTTAAGTACCATGACGTGCTCATGTGCCACTCCAGAAGCACTCAGCACCCACTTACTGGGTAAGGAATGGGGGGAGTGAATGAAAAATCTGTAACAGCTGCCTTGTGCAGTTGGTATATCTCCTTACGTAGAAAGAAGGAAAAATATAAAATTTTTGCTGTGAGAACAAAATCTGTGTGATTGTGAAGAGTTGTAACTGGAGGAAAGTCGTATCTTAAAATTCATTGGATCTAATTTTTTTTTTCTTTTTCTCTAATGTAGAACTTTTCTATCTTTCTCATAAGTTGGTGGATCTATATCCTAGTAATCCTGTAAGTAAGTGTAAAACTTTTTTTATTATGGTATTTTTTACGTAATAGCTTATATTTAAGTTCAAGCAAATAATGTTTTATTTCAAGGTGTTGGAGGAGAACCTCCTAGCGCTACGATAATTAGAAGCAGCATTAGCTTTATCAGTCCATGAGCTTTTTTATTTTTCTAAGTATCTTCAAACAAGAGCTTAAGACAAAAATCCTTTTTTCTGGTTATAGAAATTATATACACTTATTTTAAAATACTTGACATACAGAGAAAGAAAATATTGAAAGTGAAAGTCATACTCTCACCTCTTAATGAGTAATGCTAATGCTTTTTCACACTGCACATGTAAGATACCTTACTGAACAATGCAGTGATTGAAATCAGTGTCTCCACTGCTGTGGGTCACAACCACCCAGACATTGAAACTGGAATCAGGAACTAGGTCTTTAGAGACAGAAGTCAGGGATCAAGGCCTAAGGCTCTCATAAGAATCCATCCTCGGCCAGCATGAAAGTAATCTAGAAGAAAGAGGCAAAACCAGTGCAAGAGAAGTCAGCTAATGAGGTTGATCCTGGTTTGTTCCTGCTTGGAGCGAGGGTCGAGCCAGGGAAGACATGACGCAGGCTGGCATTTGAACTCTGGGAGCCTCATCTTCTGTTGAACGCTACACAGACGTCATTGAAGGCACTTTGAGGAAGAATCTGTTCTTTTTTATCTAGGACTCTTTTTTCATCTAGGACTTTTAATAGCCTGTCTCAGAGAAGTTTCTAACTTGAACTAGAGTAGCTCGAGCTAGAACATGTATGTGATGGAACATCTAGTCCATGCTCTGGCCTAATCTGTTAGAGATTTCCATTTCCAACGTAAGCATCTTTGGTTACAGTAAATTTTGAACTTTGTAGGTATCTTGGTTTGCGGTGGGATGCTACTATCTCATGGTTGGTCATAAAAATGAGCATGCCAGAAGATATCTCAGGTACGAATCTGTTGTCTTCCTCCCCCTGTAATAAGCCCCTATAGGCTTCCTATAAAATGATTTCTTGTTCATCCTTTTAATATAGTAATTAGTTAAGTAATTTAAAAGCAATATGAAAGAATGATTTGTTTAGCAGATTCAGTTCAGTTGTATCAATTATGTACCTTTTTATAGGATGTCATGAGGGGAGATTCAAGTCAGTGGTCGTTGACCTTGTTCTCAAGGAACTTACAATACATTTAAATTATTATTTATAAACTTTATTTATTTATTTATTTATTTATTTTTTAAATTTTTATTTATTTATGATAGTCACAGAGAGAGAAAGAGAGAGAGGCAGAGACACAGGCAGAGGGAGAAGCAGGCTCCATGCACCGGGAGCCCGATGTGGGATTCGATCCCGGGTCTCCAGGATCGCGCCCTGGGCCAAAGGCAGGCGCCAAACCGCTGCGCCACCCAGGGATCCCTATTATTTATAAACTTGAAGAAATATGAAACAATAATATAATTTGAAACTTGTTTTTCATTTACAAAGATAATAAATATTATAACCTTTTACTTTTAGGACTTCTTTTGTTAACAGTTGTGAAATTATATGAAACCCTGTGAGATTAGGATCACTAAATGTGACTATAGAACAGAATTCTTGGGGGTGCCTGGGTTGCTCAGCGGTTGAGCATCTGCCTTTGGCTCAGGATATGATCTCAGAGTTCCGGGGGGATTGAGTCCTGCATCAGTCTCCTGTATGGAGCCTGCTTCTCCTCCCTCTGCCTATGTCTCTGCCTCTCTCTGTGTCTCTCATGAATAAATAAAGCCTTTAAAAAAAAAAAAAAAACAATTCTTGCCATAGCGAACTGGTTTATATGAGAGGGTCTGTTGTGGTCTTACCTTCAGGAACTCCATGCAGCCAAGTGAAGCTAACCAGTGTTAACCAATTATTATTAACCAGTATTATTCAATTATTCAAGTACAGAAAAATGGGAAAGTGTATGGACTTTGGACCCAGATTTGAATTCTAATGCAAGTCTTGCCACTTACTAGTTAATTTCTCTGACCCTGTTTTCTTTAAAATGGAAATGATACAATACTTGTATCCCCGGCTTATTAGGAAAACTGGCAGGTGACACGTAAAGAAGGATTTTGCACAAGGAAGAAAATAGGGAGAAGTTCTCTGATCAGTTGAGTTTTGCATTTTAGAAGAACTTACTGTGTTTTTCGTGGAGTAGGAAGGTATGCTTCTCTGATTTAGTGGTGGACTCTCCATGAAACAAGAAATATTTGAGTAATAGAAAATAAAATGCTGGGAAATGAGAATCTCATCCTTTGTGTTTTCCATGTTTTGTGGTATGTGTCACCAGTATGTCTGCTGACTGAATACTACTTATAACTGTTTGAGACCATGCAGTCCAGTCTGCAGAATCAGAGTGACTCTCTTACCACCATCCATGGGATGTCACTTAATGTTCTCAGGCTCAGTATCCTTATCTTTAAAATATAAATAATTGTGGGGATCCCTGGGTGGCTCAGCGGTTTAGCGCCTGCCTTTGGCCCAGGGCGCGATCCTGGAGTCCTGGGATCGAGTCCCACGTCGGGCTCCCTGCATGGATCCTGCTTCTCCCTCCTCTTGTGTCTCTGCCTCTCTCTTTCTCTCTCTCTCTCTCTATGTCTATCATAAATAAATAAATCTTAAAGAATAAAATAAAATAAAATACAAATAATTGCAAGTTATTAGAAGTAGGTGATGCATATAAGGCACCTAACATGGTGCCTCATTAAATGGTTGCTGCTACCACCATTAGTGAAACAAAGCTCCTAGATTAAGTAATATTTCGGTACCAGATGCCGTTGGGTTCAACTATTTTAGCTAAAAAACAGTGGATCTCGGGCAGTCCCGGTGGCCCAGCAGTTTGGTGCCGCCTTTGGCCCAGAGTGTGATCCTGGAGACCCGGGGTCGAGTCCCACGTTGGGCTCCCTGCATGAAGCCTGCTTCTTTCCCTCTCCCTCTGCCTTTGTCTCTGCCTCTCTCTCTCTGTGTGTCTGCAATGAATAAATAAAATATTAAGAATAAATAAATAAATAAAATAGATCTCTTAAAATTTCTTAAACTTTTGCTTGTACTATTAAGCACTTTTATTTCAAATGAATTAACATAGTTGTTATGTGTTTAGTATGTTGGGAGCTCATTTATTTATTTAATTCTAATATCTTCGAAGCCATCAGCTTATATAAGATTAACAATTTAAGAATGAATATATTACTAGAATGGCATCTCTCGTTTCAGCAAAGCAACAACACTTGAGAAGACTTACGGGCCTGCGTGGGTAGCATATGGACACTCATTTGCAGTTGAGAGTGAGCACGACCAAGCCATGGCTGCTTACTTTACAGCAGCACAGCTGATGAAAGGGTATGACAGAGCAGGTGGTAAAATCCATGAAGGATTGCTTTTGCTCACAAAATGAGAATTCCACTATTACTGCCACTCCCATTTAGTTACTGAATCAAATTATCTTACTTGTGTCTTGTTAGTAGCTTATGATTTAAAATAACTATTGGAAGTTGAGGGAAAGAGAGGCTGCTGTAGTGATTTTGCCTAGCAGTTCACCTTAACCAATACAGAAGGGAAATAGGAAATAAAGCTGAGGGAAGAGGTGAGGATACAAGCTCCTTCTCACATGCTCATGCAAGAAGGAAAGTATTCATGAGCAAATTGTTAATTTATAGTCTATTTAAGTCCAAAAGGTATTTGCTCTGGGCTTAGTGGACTATATTTGCCAGTGTTCCAGATTTCTATTGATATATCAATATTAAGTATATTGATATTCCGTGATGTAAGTGTGCCCTAAAAGTATCTTACTTTGGGGAGTGGAGTATTGCTGTTACTCCTATCAACTCTCTTTGGACTCCCCTCACCCGAGGCCTACCATATTCTTTTGTGTGGACTGCCTCCATCTCTGGAGAGGCAGTAGGAGTACAGCAGTTCAGAGGGCTGGTCTAGAGTCACTACCTGGTGATCTTGGCAAACTATGTACCCTCCTGAAAATAGGTGTAATCACAGTACTTATTCCTGGGAGTCATTGAGACAATAACAAAGACTTTGAACAACACCTGACATGCAGAACATACTCAGTGAAAGTTAGCTGCCTTCATTTGTTTGCTTGTATTATTCAGGAAGGGGATCATCTATTCATTTGCACTAAATGTCCTTTTGTTAGGTTTAACCCTTTTCAGGCTATCAGACTTATTTTGGCACCCAGTTCTGCATCTAATATTCATGATCCCCAGATTTTTTTCAATTCTTTTAGATTTGATGTATATGATTTTTATATCTAACTTGTCATCCCTGCACATATTGTAAAGGAAATAGCTCCCTAGTTGCGGTAGTCTCTTTAGCCTGCCTTAACAAAGTGCCAAAGACTGGGTAACTTAAAAGAATGAAAACTTATTTTCTCACAGCTCCAGAGACTGGGAAACGCTGGTCAGGGTGCTGTCCTGTTTGGTCCTCGTGAAGGCTCTTCCTGACTTGCAAATAGCCACTTTCTCACTGTCCTCATGCGGGGGGACAGAGCTTTGGCATTTTTTCTTTCACAGGGGCACCAGCCCTATTGTGATCATTTAACCTTTATTATTTCCTCACAGGCCTTCTCCAAATGTAGTCACATTGGGGTAGGGCTTAACATGAATTTGGTCGAGGTGGGGGATGTATAAATTGAGTCCTAATACCAGTGTACTAGAAACAGTCTTCAAGAGGTACCTGGGTGGTTCAGTCCGTTAAGCATCTGCCTTCCATTTAGGTCATGATCTCCGGGTCCAGGGATCAAGTCCCATGTCAGGCTCCCTGCCCAGCGGGGAGTCTGCTTCTCCCTTGGCCTGCCCCTCCCCTCCAATCAATCTATATCTGTATCTGTATCTATATATCTATATCTATATCTATCTTAAAAAATAACCCTCCAAAAAAAAAAAAAAAAAGAAAAAAAAAAATAACCCTCCAGGTTAAAATTGTTCAGCCCCTTATCGATTTACCTACATCGTCCTCAATACTTAGCCCAAGATTCTCCAGTTTATCCACCAAGACGTGTGACTTTTTCCAGTGCTTTGCTAAAGCTTGGCTCCCATATCTATGTAGACAGACCTAACAAATGACAGATCTAATCTGTCAATCTGATAAATTGGCAGGAAAAAAAAACCTCCATAATTTGCCATGGGTTGTTTCTTAGGAGCACAGGCTAGAGTATGCTTTCTTTTTTTCGTGGATGCTCACAAACCCACAAGAGTTAGTTGTTTGTTAGTTCCTACCTAAAAATCAAAACCAGTGATACTTTCCCAGTTTAACAAACTTTATCCAAGTAAATTTTCAAATCAGCTCATCAAGATAAGCATTATTCTTTTTAGTTCTTCTTCATCAGAAAAACTTTGCATTCTCTTAACTTGCCCTGTGTTCAGATAAATGTTTGACATTGTGTAAATATCTTAAGTTTTCTGTATGATTCCTTCTTTGAGCCACTGGTTATGTAGAGTATGTTTAATTTCCACATATTTGTGAATTTCCCAAATTTCCTACTCAGGATTTTTCATTTAATTCCATTGTGGTTGGAGAACATACTGCATGTATTTCAATCCTTTCAAAGTTCTTGAGGCTTGTTTCATGATCTAACATGGTCTACCTAGAATGTTCTAGGTGCACTTGAGAATTCTGCTTTTTTCCAGTACAGTATTATCACTGTAATCCCTTGGGTCTGATTGCGTTTCCTTTTTTTTATCCTCCATCCATTATTCTACCAGTTATGACAGATGGAGTATTGAAGCCTCCCAACTATTACTGTTAAACTGCCTCTTTTCCCCTCCAATTCTGGCAGTTTTTGCTACATGTATTTTGGATCTCTATTGTTCAATTCTCCATGGATTGAGCCTTTTATTATGGAAGGTCATCCTTCATTGTCTCTGGTAACAGATTTTGTCTTTAAGTCTATTTTGTCCAATATTAGTATAATCACCTCAGTTCTCTTTGTTACTGTTTGCTCGGTCGGTCATTTCCCATCCTTTTACTTTTAACTTGTTTGTGTCTTTGAATCTGAAGTATGTCTCATAGATAAAATGTAGTTGGATTGTGGTTTTATTATCCATTCTGTGAATGTCTTGCCTTTTGATGGAATTTTATTCATTTATGTATTATAAAATTACTGATAAGTTTAGAATTTATGTTTGCCATTTTGCTCTGTTTATGTCTTATGTCTCTTTTGTTCTTTCTTGTTACTGCCTTTTGTTTAGATATTTTGTAACATACATTTTAATTCCTTGGTTTTTCCTTATAGTATGTTTTTTGAGCTCTTTTTTGTGGTTTTCTTGAAGATTATAGTTAACATCTTAAACCAGTCTAATTTGGATTAATACCAAAAATGGGACTTTCCAACACCAACAACCAGTTCTCTGATTCTCTGGACATGAGCTAAGTCCTATAAGTCAATTCAGTTCTTTTTTATTTTTTATTTTAAAATTTTATTTAAATTCAATTAACATATAATTATTATTAATTTCAGAGATAGAAGTCAGTGATTCATCCATCTTAAATAACACCCTGTTCTCATTGTATCATGTGCCCTCCTTAATGTCCATCACCCAGTGACCTCATCCCCCCACACTTCTCCTTCCAGCAACCCTCACTTTGTTTCCTATGGTTAAGAATCTTTATGGTTTGTCTCCGTCTCTGATTTTTTCTTTTTTCTTTTTCCATCTCTTCCCCTATGATCCTCTGTTTGTTTCTTAAATTCCATATATGAGGTCATATAATTGTCTTTCTCTAATTGACTTATTTCACTCAGCATAATATCCTCTAACTCCATCCATATTGTTACAAGTGGCCAGATTTCATCCTTTCTGATGGCTGAGTAATATTCCGTTGTATATACAGACCATCTTCTTTTTTTTTTTTTTTTTTTTTAATAGACCATCTTCTTTATCCATTCATCTGTCGATGGACATCTGGACTCCTCCCACAGTTTGGCTATTAGGGAGATTGTTGCTCTAAACACTGGGGTGCAGATGCCCCTTTGGATTACTACTTTTGTATCTTTAAGGTAAATACCCAGTAGTGAATTGCTGGGTTGTAGGGTAGCTCTATTGTCAACTTCTTGAGGAACCTCCACACTGTTGTCCAGAGTGGCTGGTTCCTACCAACAGTGCATGAGGGTTCCCCTTTCTCTGCATCCTCACCAACCTCTGTCGTTTCCTGACTTGTTCATTTTAGCCATTCTGACAGGTATCTAATGGTGGTTTTAATTTGTATTTCTCTGTAGCCGACTGTTGGCTCAGTTTAGTTCTGACATTAGCTGGACTTAGTGTAGACCTCACAGGTTAAGTGCTTGGCCCCACAGGACTGCCCCTCCCCACTTCAGATCCCAGTGATAAGTCCCAGGCCACTTTTACTTCTGACTGTCTATGAATCAGAGGTTCCCGTTACCCTCTCCTGAGATTTGATGATTTGCTAGAATGACCTACCAAACTCAGGAAGGCATTTTACTTACATTTTCTGGCTTATTATAAAGGATACACTCAGGAATAGCCAGATGGAAGAGACACACAGGACAAGGTATGTGTGGAGGTGCGCATGGCTTCTACTCCTCTTCAGGCATGCCACCCTTTCAGCACTGCTTTGTGCTCACCAATCCAGAAACTCTAGGGCTCACTGTTTGAAAGTTTTTATGGAGTTCAATCTCCAACCCTTCCCTTCCTGGGAGGTCAGTGGGTGGGAACAAAGGTTGCAACCCTCTCATCACATAGTCCATCTGGTGACCAGCCCCATCTCCAGGCTATTGCAGGGTCCTACCCTAAATCACCTGAATTAGCATAAACAGATATGATCAAAAGCGGTCATGAATCACAAAAGAGACTCCACTCCCACCACTCAGGAAATTGTGAGGGTTTTAGGTGCTCTGTATGAAGAACACGGGAAGACCAAATATATTTCTCATTTTACCACAGCAACTTAATTCCAGTAGTACATAAAAACTTCACCCCTATGCATCTCTGTTTCCTCCTCCCTCCTTTGTGCTGTTGTCTTATGCATTACATTTACACATTGTAAATCCCTTAACACATATCTAATTGTTACGTTATCTATTAAATCAGACAAAAATACATTTGTATTGTCTTATGTCGGGGCACCTGGGTGACTCAGCAATCGGGTGTCTGCCTGCGGCTGGGTGTGATCCTGGGGTCCCAGGATCGAGTCCCACATTGGGCTTCCTGATTCTCTGGACATCCTCCTTTGTCTCTGCCTCTCATGAATAAATAAATAAAATATTTTTAAAAATGCATTTATATTGTCTTATGTTTACCTATGTGGTTACTTTTAGTAAGCTGTTTTTTTTTTTTTTTAATGTGAGATTTGAGTTACTGTCTAGTGTCCTTTTCATTTCAGCCCGAGGGATTGATTCCCTTCAGTGTTTCTTTTTTTTTTTTTTCCCTTCAGTGTTTCTTATAAGGTAAATCTGCAACAGGATTTCTCAGCTTTTTGTTGCCCTGAGAAATTTTTGATTTCACCTTCATTTTCAGGAATGGTTTTGTTGGATATAAAATCTTGGTTGGCACTCTTTCTTTCATCGCCTTGAATGTCCTCCATCTGCCTTCCTGGTCTCCAGGTATTGGATTAGAAGTCAGGTGTGAATCTTAATAGGAATCTCTTGTGTGTTATTGGTTGCAGTTTCTTTTCTTTCTTTCTTTCTTTTTTTTCTTTTTAAGATTTTATTTATTCATGAGAGAAACAGAGAGAGAGGCAGAGACACAGGCAGAGGGAGAAGCAGGCTCCATGCAGGAAGCCCGACGTGGGACTCGATCCCAGGTCTCCAGGATCAGGCCCTGGGCTGAAGGCAGCGCTAAACCGCTGGGCCACCCAGGGATCCCCTGGTTGCAGTTTCTTATTGCTTTAAAGGTTGAGGGGTGCTTTATCAGTAGTCTGACTATGGTGTGTCCAGGTGTGGATCTCTGAGTATTCTATTTGGAGTTTTTCTTTTTCTTTTTTTTTTTTTTTTTGTTTTTTTGAGCTCAGATACTATTTGGTTTATATTCTTCCTGCCCCTTCTGTCTCCCTTTGCCTTCTGGGGCTCTCATCATGCAAACTCTGGTGTGTGTGGTGGCATCCCATAGGTGTCTAAAGCTCTGTTCATTTTTATTCACTCTTATCTTTCTGTTCCTTAGACTGGGTAATATCAGTTGGCCTGTCGTCAGGTTCACTGATTCTTCAGCCTGTTCAAGCTGCTGGCAAACCCTTCTAGTGAATTTTTATTATTTTACTTTTCAACTCAGAATTTTCTATTTATTTCTATTTTCATATTTAAAATAGCTTATTTAAAGTGTCTAGAACATCCAACATCTGCCCTTTGTCACAGACAATTTCTGTTGACTGATTCCCTCCTTCACCCCTAGCCCCTAGATTGCTAATTGTTCCTTGTGTCTTTGCACGCTTCAGCGGTTTTTCTAGAATAAACACCCCTCAGATCATTGGTGCCTTTGGTTAACTTCCAAGTTTTAAAAAGTTTTCTTTTGATAATTTAGCAGTGTTGTTGCTTTTTATTGAGTAGTTTGGCCATTTCAGATGGACTTTCTCTAGCTAAATGACCCCTTCTGTAAGTGATTGAGTCTTTATCTGAGTCATGATTCTTGATTAAAACCAAAGCACATACTAACCAGTTGGTTACTAGTTAGACATTCTTAGATCTGTCTTCAAAGAAATACTATTATGTTTGTTTTGTTGTAATTACTGGTCTGACAAGAGATGAAGATTCAGTTAAGAAGTGGTTAGTACTTTTTGCCTAGAACTCTCAGAGGATGTGAAAATGGGGTATATACGATATACTTCTGAACTGATAGTAATTGAGATGATAGGAATCCACACAAGGGAGGATCTAACCTAACATTTAGGTTAGAAAGTCAGAAGCATTTCACAAAGGGAAGTGGAACTTGAATACATCACGGTGTATCGAATCAAAAGAAGAGAGAGATTGTCTAAGCTAAGGGTGTGACATTAGCATCCTGGAAGAAAACAGGAAGCACACATCTGCCCTTCTGCTTCAGACAGTTCCAGTTTTGTTTTTTGTTTTGTTTTGTTTTGTTTTTACTGTAGAATGATGAAAAATAAAGACAAGTAGGTTGCTGATAGATTCTAGAAGTGGCAGCTGATCAGTCTAAAAATTATTAGACTTTGATTAAATATCAGTAAATGAAGTGTTAGAAAAAAAGGAAGTACCTTGTTTTTGGCTGTGTTATCTTGCAGACAGGATTTAAAGTTGGTAAATTTCTGCTGAATTACCAAGTTTTAGGTGTTGAATATGTGAAATTTTCCAATATTTTTAGGTGTCATTTGCCAATGCTGTATATCGGATTAGAATATGGATTGACCAATAACTCAAAATTGGCTGAAAGATTCTTTGGCCAAGCACTAAGCATTGCCCCAGAAGACCCATTTGTGATGCACGAGGTTGGTGTGGTTGCATTTCAGAATGGAGAGTAAGTACTGAAAGGCCTGGGAGCCCTTCCATTTTCCTTCTATAAATGAAGTTAAATCTCAGTCACGAGAGGTTTTACTCTCCTCAGTGATCTTTCATTAGATTTTTGTTTTTAAATATACCATTTTAGGAGAAGGAGGTGGGCAGTTTAAAAAAAAAAAAAAAGAAAATACAAAGTGTTATCTTAGATTTCTTTAAAATACTAAACAGGAGTTGGTTTCCATGGACATGCGCTGCCACAAGCTAATAGTTCCAGGAGCAGGAAAGTTGTTGCTGAAGGTGAAGAGTGGCCTTAGGGTTGCTTGGAGGCGTGGCAGACCCCTTTGTCATCTTGTTGATTTGGGAGCTGGAGTCTTATATTGGAGAAGGATTTTCCCACAATTGTGAAACAAAAATGCTCGTTTAGTTGCTGGTTAATCCGAAAATTAATCAGAATGGCTCAGTCTCAGAGTTTCCTGGTCATCTGAGGCAGTACTGCATCCTTGGATATTTATAGAATAAGTAATTCAGCGTTACATTCTAAAGAGAAAAATATTTGAGTGCTTCGCACTAAATTATACATAAATTTAAAAAAATAAATCAGTACTACTGTAATGTTTTTTTATGGCACGTGTGTGTATTCTAAAAATTGGATTATCTGCTATATTTAAGAGCAAGTTTGAAGCTGTTTTAAAATAATATATAGGGCAGCCCGGGTGGCTCAGCAGTTTAGCGCCGCCTTTGGCCCAGGGCGTGATCCTGGAGTCCCAGGATCGAGTCCCACGTCAGCCTCCTTGCATGGAGCCTGCTTCTCCCTCTGCCTATGTCTCTGCCTTTCTCTCTCTCTCTCTTTGTCTCCCATGAATAAAATAAATCTTAAAAAAAATAATATACAGTAATGATTTAATATGTAGTCCATTGATTTGTAAGCCAGAGTCAGCTCTCCTAGCACTTACACATTTGTAGACAGATGTATGTTCCTAGCTGAGGTCAGAGATGACATTCTGCCTTCCTATTTCTGCACCCATACTGTAAATGAGCATTTTTTTGTGCAGTCTATTATTTTGTGCTACATTTTCCACATTTGTATGCTTTCTGTTGATGATGTTACTATTATAAATGATCCCCAAGCCTGGTGTTGACGTGCTGTTAGTGGCCCTAATCATAGGAAGGCTGTGATGAGCCTGTAGAGGAAGTACCTGTGCCAGATGCGCTTCTTGGCTGGCCATGTTCAGTGTTAGCATGTGGAAAGCAGGTTACATGTTGGACAGTTGACCACAGGTTTGTAGGAACCTGACCCTATATTTCTGCCAGGAGCCATAGTTCAGTATTTGCTAGAACACTGTTTACAGTGACTTTATGGAATATAATTACCAGGAATCATGAGAATTAACTCTCACTCTTAAAATCTTGATCTCTTACAATATTAATGCCATAAAACTATCTGACCTTTAAATTTGAATTTTAATAAACTGTTTATAGAAATTTACTTCATTTTCCTTTCATTTTTTAACCTCATTTTTTCTTACAATGTTTATACTTGCTAGTTTGGAATAATCTGTAAACTTTCCCTTCTATTTTAGATGGAAAACGGCAGAAAAATGGTTTCTTGATGCTTTGGAAAAAATTAAAGCAATTGGAAATGAGGTATTCTTTGTAATACCTGTAACTCAAGTATGTTTGCTGTTGAATGAGAACGTTAATATGGACAATCTGTTTTGCCTGGAAGACAGTGGGCTAAAATTTATACTGGCAAATGGCTTGTTAATATTTGGATTTCAGGCACTTATTTTGCTACATGGTATAAAATGAGTGTGTTTCTAATTGAAAGGGTAAGTGTGGGCTCTTTGCTTTGTTAGAGGCTGTAGTTTTGATTTATGGGAGTAATCAAAATGTATCTATTGGTTATTTGATATAGGGAATATGTGGTAGTGAACACTGGTAGACACCGTACCATCTAACATAAGATGTCCTTCTCTGGACCTGAGGAGCCTCCTCTTTGATTAATGAGTAAATATATAGACCATGTATCACTTTGTTCAGACCTATCATGGCTTTTCCTTACCTTGTACTTAATACATATTTAGACCTCTCAGTGTTTGAAATATTTAACTAGGTCTTCCCATATGTGAGATGTATGCTCATAAATTAACTTTCCAGCTAGTTTGGATGTATATACATGGGTATTGTTTTAAAATAATAATGATGTTAGATATTATCAATTTCTGTAGGTAAAGGATTTGCATATTAGTACTTTTCTGATTATTGATTCTTTTTATTTACATCTATTTTATTTTATTCTGATTGCCACTTCCCATTTTCTTTTTTTTTTTTTTTTTTTTGCCACTTCCCATTTTCACTCTGTTCCTTTTCTTACTTATAGATCACATCTTCCTTGGCTGTTGGTTCCTTTTTACTGACACAGACACAGCTCTCTCTGGACCTGTGCCAGTTGACGGTCCACTTGCCCCTTTAAACACAGCTTTATCTATTTTAGTCTTTTATTTGTCCTGTGAATTTAAAACACCCTGTTTCTGTGTGTTGGTATGTGTATGCATATAAAACAGGTTCTTGAACAGCTCAGTCTTGGGCAGCCTGGATAATGTCTTTTGTTAATATGGGATTGTCACATATCACCTTGCCAATTTTTAGAGTTGGATACCTTAAAACCTTGCTACTTTAACTAGACCAACTGCATCAGCTTCACCTGGGAGTTGGTTAGAAGTGCACAATCCCAGTTCCACTGAATCACAGTCTGCAGTTTTAGCAGGATCCTGAGATGATATGCACAAAAGTTCAAGCCCCACTGTCACAAACCACACTTAGAGTTGGAACTGTTTTTTGATGATCTGAGGACACTGGATTCTTAAGAGAAATTTACAGTAATGGCTTTAAGTACAAATGCACAATACTATTAAACTGATAAAATGCCTATTAGAAAGTTACTTGAAAAGAGGGAGATATTGTTTGTCCTCAATTATTAACTGCAGCAAATGTCAAAATAGCCACAGGGAAGCAATGGTTCGTAAGGATCAGAAGGAGTTTGTTTTTTGTTCCCATGGGCTGTACCTCCTAGAGTCAGGCTAGGGAGCTGGAGCGTGTGGCTGGAGTCCAAGCTGTTTCTGGTTAGCTTGGACTGACTGAGGTGTGTTGATTGTGTCCTAAGCTCTGAGTGAGATGTTGGGAGGCAATAGGAAACTAGTGAGATAATTCCTGCCTTTAGACCTGTTGGGGATTACAGATAAGTAAATTGCAATAATTATACAGTGCACAAAAAGGGCTGTGATTGAGCAAATAAAAGTGCCCACACAGAGGGGCCAGTAACCCAGACTTGAGGATGGACCAAGAAGGCCCCTTGGATATGACATCTTAAACCTCCTAAAACAGGAGCAGACATCAGCCAGGCATAAGTGAAGAGAAAAGGTCATAGAAGAGATAGAGAATGGCATGTACTGAGCTGGAGTGAAGCCAGTACAGCAGCTTGGAGTTTAAGTTCATAGAGAATATCGAGGAATGGAGCAGAAGGTTAAGTGTGGATCATTAAGGGCCTGGTATCTTATCCTGAGGTGGTGGAGCGCAGATAAGACTTGTCACATGGGGGTTGGCGTCACACTGAGGTGTCCTAGGGGTTAAGGATGATGTGGGCGCCAGGCATAAGAAAGCAGGCACTCAGAAGGGCTGGAGGTTGGGGAACTGGGATGGTAGGACAAGGGATAAAAGGTTAGTGGGTGACACTGGATTTGCAGTGTTTGTGAGCTTTGTAAGTAGGAGTATTTAGAGGGCAGCTGGAAAGCTTTGGGCTAGAAATACAGAGGTTGAACTACTTAAGCATAGAGGGGCTCATTAACAAAGTGGTGTTAATAAAATAATAGCATCCTCAGGAAGTCTCTTTAAATAGGAAAGAAAGAGAATCCAAGAAATACTCTGCTTTGTGCTGTGTAGGCTCCGGGAAAGAAGGCAGCCTGCACAGGTGCGGGTGATGATCAGGTGGGTCTGGCTGAAAAATGCATCTGTGAGTCATGGCTTTGATGATGCTTTGTTTTAGGTAACAGTGGACAAATGGGAGCCTTTGTTGAACAACTTGGGGCATGTCTGCAGGAAGCTTAAGTAAGTAAAGTAGAACATTTTCAGAAATATTCTTTTTTACTAAGTTTATTTAATTTTGGGCAGTCTTGTCCATATCTTTTTTGTTTGTTTGTTTTTAGGATTTAAAATTTTTAAGTAATCTCTACACCCAATGTGGGGCTTGAGCTATGACCCCAAGATCAGGAGTTACATGGTACACTGACTGAGCCAGCCAGCCACCCTTTAACTTATTTTCATTTTGAGATCTTCCAACTGTGTACTTTGCTGCTCAGATATAGCAAGCACCAAAATAATTATCTCTAGTGGCTTTTGTTATTTCTTTATTTTTATATTCCGGTGGTACATTTATTCTAGAAATTTGAAGAATTATAATAACTTTTCTTTTATTAAAAAAAATTGGTGTTCAAAGTTAATTTGGAAGAATTAGGATAGTAGGGTTTAGTTAAAACCATATGCATATTCTAACTTTTTTTCTCTAGATACCAGTTTTATGGTATGATAAGCAGCAGCATTTGAAAAATAACTCTTTGGTTAAATAAGTTTAAGGAACTCTAGGCTACTCAAAATAGAATAGGCTTTTCTGTTTCAATATATCTTGGAGTCTTTACTATTTATTAGGAGCTGCAGCATTTCCCAAACTTTAGTGAACTTTTTTTTCCACAAAAGATTTACAGGCAGGTATTCCAGGGAACTTTGGGAAATGCTGTCCCAAGTAACTTGTTTGGACCTTAAAGCAAAAATGTTTGGTTGCTTTTAACCACCTGTGGCGTGGGAGGTTTGTCTCGCCACAACGGAGGGCTTGCAGTGTATTGGGATTCTGGCTCATCTTGGGTCCCTGCTGGAGTGGCCTTGGCTGGCTGGCTGACTGGTGGGTGTCCAAGTACGCAGTGCTGGATGTGAAGAACCATTACCAGTCTAAACTGTTACTCTGATGTCCCTAAGTGTTTCTGATGTTCTTACATGGATGACCTAACAACTGAATGCTTTCACTGTACCTACTAATTGTTTTTTCTTCCTTCCCGATCTCCCTGCTCCCAACTCAGTCTTTCATCTTCTCTTACAGAAAGTACGCTGAGGCCTTGGATTATCACCGTCAGGCACTGGTGTTAATTCCCCAGAATGCGTCCACCTATTCTGCCATTGGGTATATCCATAGTCTGATGGGCAATTTTGAAAATGCTGTTGACTATTTCCACACAGTATGTCTACTTAACATTTACTGCCTTTTTTTAAAAGATCTTTTCTAGGCAATATTGGGAGTGTTTGTTCGTTTTTCTAGGCAGTGTTTATTTTGCCATCTTAAAGTTCTTCAGACGACCTTGTGCTTTCTTCTTTCCTTTCAGAGAAAAGCATGTGTGTGTTGTGCAGTACTCATCCAACTGCAGATAAATGTGAGACTTGTCCTAAGTGTGCAGTGAGACAGACATGTGTCTGTGCTATATGTTGCCCTGTCTAAGCAGGAGAAAAGAAATTTAGGATTTAGAATTAATTCCCTTAGTTACTTTGTTCAGTGAACGAAACAGTCTGTGTTCATCACAAGGAAAGAATTTCTCCTAAATTCACATGCTGTATCTCACCAAATGTAAGACACCATTAATAAGCAAGTTGCTCCCCCCCCACCACACACACATTCAGACAGACACACACAAATAAACCTTTCAACTTTACATAATTCTAATCTCTCAGTTTTTAGGTACTTAGAAAAAGTGCTCTTTTTGAACAAATGAGGACATAGATTTTCATCAGGAATCACTCTAGTATCTACATAAAAAAGAAAATATATGTGAAACAGATACTTATAGCACTCTATTCTTCACATTCAGAATTTGGTTCTTTTAAATCACTTTTGCACCAGGTGGTCAATGTCTCTGCTTTCCTGGTGCCAGTATTCACACCCTGTTCTTTACTTGTGTTTCTCCCAAACAAAGACATTGGCTCTGCAAAGCTTATTCTGCCAGAAAATGTCAACAACAGGTTTTTAGACAAGAATGGCAATTCCTGTATTTTTGAGTGTTCATATGGTTTGTGGTCTAGTCTATATCTTCATGGTTGCCACATCTAGGCTACCCAAACAGGCCACCATCATCATGGCTGTGGCCAGCTGACAGCAGTAGTAAGAAACCACCAGATATTTAAGGCATCGAAGTTCAGAAATGTTAGAATTGGGGGGGGGGGGGCGGGCAGGAGTGCGTCTTAGAATCAATGAAATAATGGTATTTGAAAAGAAAGATAAAAATATGAGAAAACACGTAGGGTTGGTTAAAGATTTTCAGGTGAGATCAAGTCCTGAAAGTGCCACTATGATAATGAGAATACTGAGCTAGTAAGAAGTGTGGACTAGCAGCTTTTCTGGTTTGTGTGATCTTTCAAATGTGTACGTTTGAAGATTGTATAATTCACCTCTGTTCTGTGATATAATTAATCCAGAAGGTTTAGAAGGCTCTATATTGAGATATGATTTTGAAAATCTTTTTTGGAGGAGTGTGATTTCAAACATAAAAGAGAATGGTGTAAAGACCCTCCACATGGCCATCATCCAATTTCAAAAGACTATCAACTTGTGGCTACTCTTGTAGCCCTCCTCCCCTACTCCCCCTAATTCCTTGGAGTGTTTTGAGTTGAGTCCTGCAGGAATATTTTTAAATGAAAGAGAAGGAGATACATTTTCTTGTAATAACAATGCTGCATCTTTTCTGGCAGGCCCTTGGTCTTAGACGAGATGATACATTTTCTGTTACAATGCTTGGTCATTGCATTGAGATGTACATTGGTGATTCTGAAGCTTACATTGGTAAGATTATAATTATTCTAATTGACATTTTATTCTATTCTTAGATTGTTGTATATCTCTGTTTAGTTTTCTCAAATCTCATGTAAGGTTCTCAGTTTATCTTTCTAACTATTTAACTATATTAATATCAATAAACTCCATTTATATTGTTGGAATAATGCTGTAGGAATTAATGACTCATTAAGTATTTGTACAGTTTAAAATTGAATACTCGGTATATGCAAAATACTATTACAGAGTACATGTAGAGTGCTGTTGTGATATAGGAGAATATAATTGATAGAAAAAATCTTGGAGACTTTTATTTTCAAATAATTTCTAATATATGAAAAGGCTCTGGCCTTAATACTTTGTAAAATGGGGCCTATAGCATATTAACTTTTAAACTTCAGTGGAATATTAAGTTGGCTTACATTCACATTATAGTACAATGTAATTTAAATAATTTTTTGGTAATAAGCAAGTCTTAAGATAAATCTGGATAGAATGCTGCACTTGGGCACTCATTTGGTTACAAATTTTGTAAGGTAACAAGGGTATGGTGAGGTTAAACCTTAAGACAATGTAAAACCATGAGAAAAAATGTTAATTTAATTAGGCTTCAATAAAATGAACTTCTGTTCATTAAAAAGGCAGGTCATAGACTGGGAGAAGTTATAATTTGTAGACTGTCAAAGAACTTGTGTTTAGAATACAAAAAATCCTATAGAGCAATAAGAAAAAGTTAAATAAGAAATGGGTTTATATTATACTACATATTAACTAGAATTTGAATAAAAATTTGAAAGGGAAAGAAAAAAGATCCAAAATGAGCAAAATATTTGAACAGGAGCTTCACCAAAGAGGATATCCACTGAAGCAAATAAATATGCTCAGTATCGTTACATAATCACGGAAATGAAATTATAAAACCATTCTGAGATGTCACTGCATACCTGCCAAACTGGCTATAGATAGAAAATACTAATAATGACTAATGTTGGTAGTGATACGGAGCAGCTGGTACTCTTGTGTATTATTGGTTGTCGGTGGACTACATGCAGGTAGAGCTACTTTGGAACACTGTTTAACATGTCTGCTAAAGTTAAATAGACCAATTAAATCCATTATGTGTTGCTGCCTGATGAATCACTCCAACCGACAAGGATGTATTAGTTCTCACAGCTCTCTAGGTTGATTGGTGGTTCATTTGCTGGTCTCATTCAATGCAGCTGTGGTCAGCGGGCACCTGATGGGCTGACAGTCTAAGATGGCCTCATGCATAGATGGGGACCTCAGCTGACACTGAGAGCTAGGCCTCGTACAGGTCTTCTATCTCGGGCTTCTTCATAGCGTGGAGACCTCAGGGTTCTAAGGACAAGAATGAAAGCCTCAAGACCTTTTGAAAGCTGGAAGTGTCACAAAATCACTTCCATCATATTTTGTTCAGTGTGGGTCACATGATTGAGGGCAATGTCATCACGGGTGGGGCTAGGAGGTGTGGTTCATTGGGGTGTTAGGGTGGCAACCTGCCACGCTGCTCTTAGGATGTAGTAATTCTCCCAGGTGTGTGCCCAGTGGTATAGGGGCCTCAGGAAGCCAATGCTCACACACAGGATTGTTTCCAGCATCTATGTTCGTAATCACACCTAACTGGAAATAACTGAATGTCTACACGTATGTAGCAGAGGAGAAAGGAATGCTAGCAAGCTTACCCAGTAGAGTACTACACACTTAAAAAGACCATTAAGTCATGTTGTAACATAGGTGAATCTCCTACATTTTGACAAAAAGAATATACGCCAATTATTTATTTATTATTTATTTATTTTTAAATTTTATTTATTCATGAGAGACAGAGAGAGACACAGGCAGAGGGAGAAGCAGGCTCCATGCAGGGAGCCCGATGTGGAACTCGATCCCGGGTCTCCAGGATCAGGTCCTGGGCTGAAGGCAGGCACCAAACCGCTGAGCCACCTGGGCTGCCCTGAGCTGTGCTCTTAAAAGTACAGTTTTACTAAGTGGTGGAGGGAGTGCTGTGTAAACATGGAAATGATGGATAAATGACGGAGTGTCTTACTTTATTTTCCTTGTGGTGTTTCTTTTTAGGAGCAGACATTAAAGACAAATTAAAATGTTATGACTTTGATGTGCATACAATGAAGACACTAAAAAACATTATTTCACCTCCGTGGGATTTCAGGGAATTTGAAGTAGAAAAACAGACTGCAGAAGAGACAGGGCTTGTGCCCCTGGAAACCTCACGGAAAACCCCAGATCCCAGACCTTCTTTGGAAGAAACCTTCGAAATTGAAATGAATGAAAGTGACATGATGCTGGAGACCTCAATGTCAGACCACAGCACATGACTGCAGACAGGTCTCAGCTCCATTTTGTCCTGGGGGAGGTCACGGTTTCCTCATATCCTTGTCCCATCTTCAGAAATCCCCACTTGTTAACACAAATGCAGACAGCACTTCTCCACTGAAGAGTGGAGACCTGCCAAGAGGCTGGACCATACACCTTTGGAGCAGATATTTTCTCGTCCCACAAAGCAGTTTTGTGTAGAGGAATAAAGAGGTAAATTGTGTATTATGTCTTTTTTTTTCCTTTTTCAAACAGTGTTTCTTTTGGACTGATTTTAGGTTTTTGAAAAAGCTACAAAAGGTTTCTCCCTGTTCACGTCTTATGTGACCGAAGAATCTTGTCATAAAAAAGAAATGCATGTTGGGGATCCCTGGGTGGCTCAGTGGTTTGGCGCCTGCCTTTGGCTCAGGGCTTGATCCCAGGTTCCTAGGGTCCTGCATTGGCTCCCTGCGTGGAGCCTGCTTCTCCCTCCGCCTCTCTCTCTGTGTCTCTCATGAATAAATAAAATCTTTAAAAACAAAAAACCAAATGCATGCCTGTACTCCACAAGTAATGCCACTCCAGGCTTAACTTGGATTTCACTTTTTGTCCATTAATGTCCTCTCAGCTGTGACCGTATCCCAGGCTTCTCTGGTCTTTCATGACCTAGATGGATTGCAGAGGACTGGTCAGTTATTTTGTAGAATGTCTCTTGATTTGAGTTTGTTTGATGTATTTGTCATATTGGACTAGGGTTCTTGGTTTTGGGAAAAAAGTACCACAAATGTGGACAAGGTACCTTTCTTATCACATGTCAGGGGGTCACAATATCAACATGACTTATCACAAATGTTGTTAATATTGATTACTTGGTTGCCGTGGTGTCAACCATTGGTTTTTCCACTGTAAAGTTACAGTTTTTCCCTGTCTGTAATGCATGCTTTAGAAGCAAATTATGAAGTAGTTTTTGTTTTTAGGACCAAGAGGTTTAAGCTCCACCCTCTGGAGGGGAGATATTTATACATATTATTTTGGAATTCTTGTGTAATGCAAATTTGTGTCTCCTATTTATTCAACCATCTGTGTGGACTCATGTATATATATTTTTACATTTTAGGTTATGATCCTATACAATATTATTTTAGGGCTTCAGTTGTTTCAGCATTGACCATTGGGAACTCCTTCAGGTTGGCTCCTATCTCCTTGTGATATACCCCCATCCATTTTTCTTTTTTTGTTTTTCTTCTGGTAAAATATACATAACATGAACTATGGACTTCAGTTAATAATAATGCATCACTAATGATACAAATACACCAGTGCAAGGTGTGGATACAGGTGTGGGTGGGGAGTACTTGGGAATTGTGCCTTTTGTAATCCTAAACTCCTCTAAGAAATAAAGCATGTATGTGTTTATAGATGGACAATGATAGCCATCTTAACCATTTTTTTAAAGATTTTATTTATTTATTCATGAGAGGCAGAGATACAGGCAGAGGGAGAAGCAGGCTCCATGCAGGGAGCCTGACGCGGGACTCGATCCTGGGTCTCCAGGATCACACCCCGGGCCGAAGGCAGTGCAAACCGCTGCGCCACCGGGGCTGCACTGTCTTAACCATTTTTATGTGTACAATTCAGTGACATTTATTTCCAGGTTTTTTTCATCATCGCAAATTTTGTACCTGGTAAGCATTAACTCCATACTCATCCCTTGTGCTGGTCCCAGATAACCTCTAATCTACATTATGTCTCAATTTGCTTATCTAGACCATTTCATGTAAGTGGAATCAGACAATATCTGTCCTTTTGTATCGACCTTACCTAGCATTTGTTTTTTTTTTTTTTTAGATTTTATTTCTTTATTCGAGATAGAGTGTGATTAGAGACAGCACAAGCACGGTGGAGGGGCAGAAGGAGAGGGAGAAGCAGACTCTCCACTGAGCAGGGAGCCTGACATGGGGCTCATCCCAGGACCCTGAGATCATGATGAGAGCCGAAGGCAGACACTTAACTGATTGAACCACCCAGGGGCCCCTATGTAGCATATTTTTAAGGTTCATTCCTGTTGTAGCTTTTACCAGAATTTTATTCCTTTTTATGGCTGAGTAATATTCCACAACATCAATCACGTATACCGCATTCATCTCTGGATGGACATTTGGGTTGTTTCCACATTTTGGCTATTGAGAATAACATTGCTGAAAACGGGAGTGGATAAATACCTGAGTCCCTATTTTCAGTTCCTTTGGTATATGCCTAGGAGTGGTATTGTTGGCTCCTGCGCAAAGTTGTACGTAATTTTTGAGGAACTGACAGACTTCCTACAGTGACTGCCCGTTTTACATTCGCACCACTAGTGCATGATGATCCACTTTCTCTGCATCCTTACCAGGGCTCTTTACTCCTTTGTTATTATAATCATTCTAGTGGGTTGGAAGTAGTAGCTCTTTTGGTTTGATTCCTATTTCCCTGATAACTAGTGATGTTGAACATCTTACCCTGTACATTTGCCATTTGTATGTTCTCTTTGGAGAAATGTGTTCATATCTTGTGACCACTTTTAAATTGGGCTGTTTATCTTTTTGTTGTTGAGCTGTTGGAGTCCTTTACCAATTCTGGATATTCTCAGGGATGCCTGGGTGGCTCGGTGATTGAACGTTTGCCTTTGGCTCAGGGCGTGATCCCAGGGCCTGGGATAAAGCCCCACATCAGGCTCCCTGCTTCTCCCTCTGCCTGTCTCAGCCTCTGTGAGTCTCACGAATAAATAAATAAATCTTTTAAAAAAAATTGATACTCTCAGATATGTGGATTTGCACATATCTTCTATTATTTGCATTCTTCTCATTCTCTTGATAGTGTCCTTTGATGCACAAATTTTTAATTTTATGAAGTTTGTTTGTTTACTATGCTTTTGGTATTATATTTACAAAAGTGTTGCCAAATCCAAAGTTACACAGATTTTCACTGTTTTCCTCTAAGATTTCCTTTTTTTTTTAATTTTTCTTTTTTTTCTTTTAATTTTTATTTATTTATGATAGTCACACAGAGAGAGAGAGAGAGAGAGAGGCAGAGACACAGGCAGAGGGAGAAGCAGGCTCCATGCACCAGGAGCCCGACGTGGGATTCGATCCCGGGTCTCCAGGATCACGCCCTGGGCCAAAGACAGGTGCTAAACTGCTGCGCCACCCAGGGATCCCCTCTTTTTTTTTTTTTTTTTTTAAGATTTTATTTACTTATTCATGAATTCATGAGAGACAGAGAGAGAGGCAGAGACACAGGCAGAGGGAGAAGCAGGCTCCTTGCAGGGAGCCTGATGTGGGACTCGATCCCTGGACTCCAGGATCACGCCCTGGGCCAAAGGCAGGTGGTAAATCACTGAGCCACTCAGGGATCCCTTTAAGATTTCCATAATTTTAGCCCTTAAACATAGGTCTTTGATCCATTTTGAATTAATTTGTGTAAATGTTGTAAGTTGCATTCACTTTTACTCTTTGGAGTGTAGATATTGTTTTCCCAGCACCATTTTTTTTTTTTTTTTTTTTTTGAGATTTACTTTTTTTTCAAATATGGATTCCTTTATTTCTTCTCCTTGCATAACTGCTCTGGCCAGAATTCCAGTGTTGTGTTAAATAGAAGTGACAGAAGCAGGCTTCCTTGTCTTGTTCCTGATCTTAGGAGGAAGGCTTCAGTCTCACCATTGAGGGTGATGCTAATCTCAGGTTCTCACTGACACCCTTAACAGTGTTGGAGAAGTTCCCTTCTATTCCTAGCCTGTTAAATGGTTTGTTGTTGTTGTTTATTAGAAGGTTGCAGATTTTGTCAAATGCTTTTTTTTGTTGGATCAGTTATGATAATGAGGCGTAATGAGTTCTAGGATTTGGGGTCTGTTGAGGGAAAAACATGACCAGTAGCACATTTTGTTTGGCAACTATATTTGACAGCTCTTTGGGGGCAGTGTGGTGGCGGTATAACAGTGAGTCTCAGGGTTAGAGAAGTCTGAAGTGCAGTGGTAGTGTGGTCTTTCTAGTCCTGAGGTTTGTCTTTATTTATAGCTAGCAGATGCTGGGTGTAGATTTGCCTGGTATGCAAAACAGGCTTTAGATGGCTAACGATATGCTTGTTTAAGCTACATTTAAAACAATTGCATAAAAAAAAAATAAAACAATTGCATGTACACTTGATGGGATGAGCACTGGGTGTTATGTGTTGGCAAATTGAATTATTGAATTTAAATTAAAAAATGTAAAAAATAAAACAATTGCATGTGAAAAATTGGATTTGGCATGTTGGGCTTGAGCTAACCATCTCCACCTGCTGTGAAGAAGTAAACAACATAGTGGTCAGTATGCAGGGGCCATCTCTGGTTCATTTATATGTCTTGTAGGCTTTTTCTTTCATTCTGCTAATGTCCTCTATTATACTGATTGGTCTTCATATGTTGAACCACCCTGGTGATCCTGGGATAAATCTTGTTTGATCATATTGTATGATCCGTTAAATGTAATGCTGAATACAGTTTGTTTTTTGTTAAGTTTATGTATATATTCATAAGAGATATCTGTTGGTCTGTAGGTCTCTTGTAGTGCTTTTGGCTCTGGTATTGGAGTATTACTGGCCTCATAAAGTTAATTAAGTAGTATTCTCTTCAGTTTTTTGAGAAGAATTGAAATTAATCCTCTAAATATTTGGTGGAATTCACCAGTGAAGCCACCTGGTCCTGAGCTTTTCTGTGTTGGGAGATTTTTGGTTATTGATTCAGTCTCCTTACTTGTTATAGCTGTTTCTTTTTGAGTCAGTTTTGGTAGTTTGTAGGTTTCTAAGAATTTGTGTTTGAGTAATCCCAATTTAGCATTGATAGCATACACACACTGCTGCTATGCGCCTCCCTTCCCCCATCTTTTTTTTTTTTTTTTAAGATTTATTTATTTATTTATGAGAGACCCAGAGAGAGAGAGAGGCAGAGACACAGGCAGAGGGAGAAGCAGGCTCCATGTTGGGAGCCTGATGTGGGCCTCGATCCCTGGACTCCAGGATCACGCCCTGGGCGGTAGGCAGGCGCTAAACCGCTGAGCCACCCAGGGATCCCTCCTTCCCCCATCTTAATATTGCTATTGTTACATTCATTGTTTTTATTCATTGTTCCTATTGATTTATAATTATTGTTTTAATCATTTGCCTTTTAAATTATACAAGGAAAAAAAAAGCGTTACAAGCCAAGAGTACACTAATACTGGCTTTTATATTTGCCTATATAGTTATCATTACCATTGTTCTTTATTTATTGATAGGATTCCATATTAGTGTTTAGCATTCTTTCATTTCAGGCTGAACAGCTCCCTTTGGTATTTTTTGAAGGGCACTTGGACCCTTCAGTGACAAACTCCCTTAACTTCTATTTATGGGGGATGTCTTAAATTTCTCCTTCCTTCTTGAAGAATATTTTTGCCAGATAAGAAATTTTTGGTTGACAGTATTTCTTATTCAGAGCTTTATGTCATCTAATAAAGAGGAGGATTATATGCTTCATTTGTTGAAATCCTCGCAGGTCCTCATCCTGATACTGGAAGGTACAGTATCCTACTTTTTGACGGTTCCTGAGACATTTATTCAGAGTATGATTAATGTGTTGTACAGAAATGAATTTTCTGGGGTGTCAGGGTGGCTTAGTTGGTTGGTTATGCCTCCAACTCTTGATCTCAGCTCAGGTCTTGATCTCAGGGTCATGAGTTCAAGCCCCATATACTGGGAATTGAGCCCACTTAAGAAAAAAAAAATTTTCCTGACATCTGAAATGCTGTCTTAAACACCAAAACTTTATCTTCACCAAAAGTATTCCATATATATCTACCTTAAGGTGAGGCAAAACAAAACAAAACAAAACAAAACAAAACAAAACAAAAAGGCCGTCATCCCTTGAGGTTACTGAGTGCTAACTCCAGGAGGTCTTTGTAAGGCTCTCTACATTTGAGGAATCTGAATGCACCTCTCATGCTTCCAGGGCCCAGCATCTGGACTGTTCTGTTTCAGCTCTCTCCACAGTGACTGTCAGCTTAATGTAGTAATGCATTTGGATCCTGAGTTCCCTACTGTTTTTTAGACTCAAATAGTGAGGTTTGAGTTTTCATTTTTCTATTCAATGGCTTTTCTCTGTCTCCTCTGTCAGTATCACATGTGCCTATTTTTATGCCTTCTGTCTTTAGCTGGGGCTAGAAAATCAAGTGACTAAACTTAAAATAGTTTTCAAATAGGTAAAATGAAGGTATTAATACTGTTTTCACATTTTTTTGCCTTCCAGACCAAAATACTGCTTCACGTAATTTCTTCATTGATCATGTGGTGATTTTTTTTTTCTTTTAGGTTTCTGAAAAAGCAGACTCCTGATAAAGGAGCTATTTCCATATTGACAGTGCCTTAAGAAATAAAAGGCAAAATCCAAGCTGTTTTTCAGATCAGCAGTTAATATCAATGTTTAGGCTTCAGAGTATCAAAGAAAGGTAATGTGTAGTTGTACTGTCAAGTATTTTTCTATTAGTACCTAATTTTTACTCCTTATAGTTTCCTATATAGTTTCCTCTATAGTTTCCTAAAAAGGCATCCTTTTTGACAACCTCAAAGTGACCATACTGTCATTTTCAGAGGAATATGGGAATGTTATGGTCACTGCTGCTTTAAACCACATGAAGCATGTCCCTAATTTCCCGCGGGCTGGCTACTGGGCCGATCTTAGAGGACTATCAACCAGAAAATGAGTGTGTGTATTTGGGAGCAAAGAATTGCAGTTTCAGGAGCAAAGATCCAGATGGGGTGAAAGGAAGGGAGGTTCAGTTACAGGAGTTAGGAAAATTTCTGGGCAGCCCGGGTGGCTCAGCGGTTTAGCGCCACCTTCAGCCCAGGGCCTGATCCTGGAGACCCGGGACTGAGTCCCACGTAGGCCTCCCTGCATGGAGCCTGCTTCTCCCTCTGCCTGTGTCTCTGTCTCTCTCTCTGTCTCTCTCATGAATAAACAAATAAAATCTTTAAAAAAAAAAAAAAGGATTTTCTATGAGTGTTAATATATATTGACTGACTACTAATTGTATCTTTAGAAAGTTCACAACTACCAGACTTGTCATCAGGTTGTTCTGCAGACTTCTCAAACACTTGCTTAAAACTGCCATTTTGCCCAGTCCAAAGGCAGAGAAGGTGGTTTCTTTCCAATAGCTGTTCAGACTCGACTTATTTTTTTTTAAGTCTTTTTTTTTTTAATTTTATTTATTTATGATAGTCACACAGAGAGAGAGAGAGGCAGAGACACAGGCAGAGGGAGAAGCAGGCTCCACGCACCGGGAGCCCGACGTGGGATTCGATCCCGGGTCTCCAGGATCGCGCCCTGGGCCAAAGGCAGGCGCCAAACCGCTGCGCCACCCAGGGATCCCCAGACTCGACTTTAAAATCGCTCCAAGGCAGCCCGAGTGGCTCAGCGGTTTAGCACCACCTTCAGCCTAGGGTGTGATCCTGGAGTCCCGCGTCGGGCTCCCTGCCCGGAGCCTGCTTCTCCCTCTGCCTGTGTCTCTGTCTCTCATGAATAAATAAATAAATCTTAAAAAAATAAAATCGCTGCAGTCACATCAGTCTGCCATTTGTTTAGTCTGGATGAAGTCTACAAGCCAGAGAGTAAAGACTTGCAGACAGGTTGAGCGCGGTCCCCTAAGAGATGGTCCAAGTAGGCTCTGTATTTAAGAACTATGGAGACATTCGTGTTTAAATGAACGGTTTCCACACTTTTCACCATTAGCCGCTTCTGCATCTACTTCCTATTAAAGTATTTTCTCTGGCAACGATACTTTCCTTTTCACCACCAGAGTTTGGCTTTGAGCGCGCAGGCGTGGGGCGGGAAGGGGGAGACGAGCAGACCCCACGCGGGTTCCAGCCTTGCAGCGGGAGACCGTGGGCTCCCCAAAACCCAGCGAGGCGCCCCCCAGCCTGACTTTTTTGATCGACATCCCCATCTCTGTATGGAGCTAATTGGAGACCAAAAAAAAAAAAAAAAAAAGAGAGAACGGTGGGGAGGTGCCCGGGTAGCTGCCTCCAGCTCCAGTGCGGGACCCCAGGGTGCTGGGCCCAGCCCCACGCGGGGCTCCTGCTCCCCCGCCCCCTCCGCCCCTCCCCTTGCCGGTGCTTGCGCGCTCCGACCAGTAAAATTTCAAGAACAAATGGAAGCCGCGGATCCCGTGTGTGAGGACTCCCGGGGGCTGCGGGCAACTCGCCGCCCGGCGCCGCACCGCGGGTCGCAGCTGCAGGAGGGCCGAGCGCCCCGAGCGCAGTCGCTCCTCCGCGGGCCTGGGACACAGGCAGCGCGACGCCAGCAGCCGCGACGAGCCCCCGGGCTTCCCGGCAGGCACCTGCTCGGCCTCGGGCCACCGTCCGGCGCCCTCGGAAAATGACAAGTGGCCGTAGACGCTCCCCGAGGCGCGCTCCCGGTCTCCCGCGGGGGGCAGGGGCCCGCGGCGTCGGACGGGGACGTCACGGGCCGGGGGCGGGGGCGGGGGGGCGGGGGCGGGGGCGGAGGCCCAGTTCTCGCGACGTTTGGAGCCGGGCGGGAGGCGGCGGCGGCTCCGCGGCGGGTGCGAGATGCGCTCGGAGAAGGAGGGGGTCGGAGGCCCTGGGGCGGCAGTTCCTGGGCGGGGCCCGAGCGGGAGGGAGAGGCAGTCGGCTGTGGGAGTCCAGTTCCGCCGGGAGTCGCCGTGGCGAGAAGCAGAGGCACACCCAGCCTTGTCCTCCGGCGGAGGGGTCGGCGCGGGCAAACCTCGCGAGGAGAAGACGGCTCTGAGCAAGGTGGGGAAGGGGCGGGGAATGCAAACCTCGCGAGAGGAGGAGGTCGGCAACCGCTGAGACGACGGCGGGGGGGGGGGAGGGTGGTGCTTGCAAGTGTCGCGAGAGGACGGATGGTCTCGACCGGGTGGGGGCGGAGCCGAGGGGTGTGTTCCGGAAGCAGGTGGGCGGGCGGGCCAGGTGGGCGGGGCCGGGCGGGCGAACCTTGCGGGATGAGGGATGCTCGTGAGCAACCAAAAGGTGGGCTCGGGGTTTGGGGTGCGCCAAGGGACGGAGGCCGCCGGCCGTGTGGTCAAGGGGGCGGGGCCGGGCCCCTCCTCACCGCCGTGGCCGTTTCCGCTCGTCCGGACGCGGCCAGCGCCTGGAGCCCGCGGTGATCCCGGAGGGGGCTGACGCCGTGAGGCGCTGGGCCCGGGCCGCGGGGGTCGTCGGTCCCCAGGGAGGAGCTGCTTGTGCGCGCCGCTCTGACCGCACCCGGCCTTCCTGACAAATGCGTGGGTTTCTTGGCCTTCCCAAGAACGCGGGTCAGATCTGAGCCTGACGCGGGGGCGCCAGGTGATGGGAGCGCGGGAGGGACCCAGCGCACCGCCGCCCTCTCCGCAGGTGGTCATCCGGCGGCTGCCCCCGGGCCTCACCAAGGAGCAGCTGGAAGAGCAGCTGCACCCCCTGCCCGCGCACGACTACTTCGAGTTCTTCCCCGCCGACCTCAGGTGAGGACCCGGGGGCGCTGGTCCCTTGCTGGGAGCCGTCTTCCCCCGCAGGTACCCAGAATCCGCGCGGAGCCTACTTGGAGCTCTCCCCGCCTGGGCCGGCCCCTCGGCTCCTCCACAGGAGGTTGGGACGATGCCGCTCCTGGCACCGCCGCGGTCTAAGAAGAAAAACAAACACCGAAACGCTGTGCTCCTCCCACGCGGTCGCCCTCCCCCCACCCCACACCTTCCAGGTTGTTCCTTTTTTTATTCCCTTCACAGCTTGGTGGAAGGGTGACTCTGAGACCTCCTTTTATTAGCAAAGAGAGAACCCAGCCAGATTGTGTGATTTTCACTGTGTTTACTACACCTTTTATGATCATTGTTACCCTTTTTAGCTCCAGTGTGTGAGTTTGCATTTGGGATAGCCACATAAGGCCTCCTGAATAAATACCTTTAAGTAAAGACTTAAGTCGGCCTATTCAAAGAAAAATAGCACTAACGGTGAAATACAAATTTGATCTTAAAAAAAATAATAGGTGATTTTCAAATGACTAAAGTTGAAGAAAACTGGTACAGTTAAAGGACAGGCCCTGGACACTCGGAGTGATTCGGTTGGAATCCCAGTCCCGCCTTTTAACTTGCTGCACCTTTTGCACATACTGAATTTCTATGAGCCTCAGTGTTCTCGTCTCTGAAATGGATTGAAAGTTCCTCCTAGGAAGGATGTTGGTAGTTGTGAAATACTAACTACCACATTACCAATAGGAGAAAGGCTTAGTTCTTCTGTAGTCCCCATACCGTGTGCTGTGGTTCAGAGTCCCTCTAAAGTACATAAATGTGTTCTCTAAGTCAGTGAAGAAGCTCTTATAGGATTGAACGTTTTCATTATGAATAAATCATGACTAGCTGGTGTTGGGTCTTGATGTGTGCTAAGGAATGACCTTTGAATAAGCTTTCCTTTGACTTTTCAACCTTGGAAGACCAGTATTTTAACTCTGGTTCTGTGTAGTAGAGATACTGACCTTACATGTCTTTTCCAAGTTATTAAAAAGATTTCCAGTAATGTTTATTTTTGCTTTTTTGCTAAAGAATACCCGGATTGGAATATAAATAATAGTGAAAGGGAATATAAGGGAAGGGAAAAGAAATGTGTAGGAAATATCAGAAAGGGAGACAGAACATAAAGACTCCTAATCTCTGGGACACGAACTAGGGGTGGTGGAAGGGGAGGAGGGCGGGGGGTGGGGGTGACTGGGTGATGGGCACTGAGGGGGGCACTTGACAGGATGAGCACTGGGTGTTATTCTGTATGTTGGCAAATTGAACACCAATAAAAAATAAATTTATTATAAAAAAAAAGAATACCTGGATTGTTGTATTTAGCTGAGAAGTGATTCTTTGGCATATAGGTTTTATCTGAAATAGTTTCTTGTGCCCAGAAAAGAAAAAAAAAGCAAAATTAAAGAAGTCTTGCAGTTTTTACAATTTTCATTGTTATCTTTTATTTCAGTCTTTATCCTCATCTCTACTCAAGAGCATACATTAATTTTAGAAATCCTGAGGACATCCTTCTTTTTAGAGATCGTTTTGATGGCTATATCTTCATTGACAGTAAAGGTTGTATCATTGGCTTTTTAGACTCTTTATTATCATCTCAAAGCATGTTAATAAAGTTTTGCTGGAATGTTTGTGAATTATAAGTAAGTTTTCAGATACCAACCTATTTTTTTTTTTTTTATTTGACAGAGTGAGTGTGCGTACACACATGCACAAGCAGGGGGAGAGGCAGAGACAGAGGGAGAAGCAGGCTTCCTGCTGAGCAGGGAGCCCAATGCTGGACTTGATCCCAGGACCCTGAGATCATGACCTTACCCGAAGGCAGACACTTAACTGATTGAACCACCTCAGATGGTGCCCTCTCAGGTACCAATCTAAAACAAGTTCATAAATTTCGATTGTGTTACTGTGCTTGTGTGCTTATGTTGAAAATTAAAATTATACCTAAACCAAAGAACTCTAGCAATTCTTTGTATCAGTGACAACCTAATTATCATTGGAATGATGTTTTTCACATAAATGAGTTTTCTAGATAAGTGATCTTCAATTATGTACCCAAACTAAATCACTTTCCTCATGTTCAATAGAAATTTTCTAGGATATGTTATTCATTTACATCTGTGTCCTTTTAAACAGTACTCTTGGGGCACCTGGGTGGCTCACTGTGTTAAGCATCTGATCTTGATTTCATAATCTCAGGTCATGATTTCAGGGTTGTGGGATCGAGTCCCGTGTCTGTACTGGGGTTCTGTACTGGTGTGGAGCCTGCTTAAGATTCTTTCCCTCTCCTTCTGTCCCTCCCCACCCCCACCCCCACCCCCCAAAAAAAAGAAAAAAAGAAAAGAAAAACCTAAATCATTATTTTCCAAAATGAATATAGTGGAATTTTAGAATGGCTTTTGCAATTTCTTTTCTGCTAAAGGCCTAGAATATCCTGCAGTGGTAGAATTTGCCCCATTCCAGAAGATAGCCAAAAAGAAGCTAAAGAAAAAGGATGCCAAAACTGGAAGCATTGAAGACGGTGAGTCCCTTTATAAAGACTGGCTTATGAAACTGCCAAATTAAATATAGTGATCAAATATAATTTCTCTCTCATGTGGGGAGGAACGTGTTTCTTTTTTTCTTTTTTAATTTATAGATCCAGAATATAAGAAGTTTTTGGAAACTTATTGTGTGGAGGAAGAGAAACCTAATGCGAATCCCGAAACACTTCTGGGAGACATAGAGGCAAAGACAAGAGAACTTATTGGTCTGTTTATTCTACTTTTCTTCTCTTTACCTTATTGAGATATATATTTATTTCTTTTCCAATTACTTTAAAATTCACACTCATGACAGGTTTACCAGGGATTTAGAGTTTTTTCCAGTTGTAACAAAAATATGGCAACCTGGGAAGATATTTCTGAGCATCAGTTGAAGGAGAGTGCCAGAGCTTTCAGTAAAAGAGCTTCCAAATGAGCAGTGGAGAAGACGTGTGAGTGGCACATGGCCATGGCTTCATACGTGTTGGATTGTGGATGCCCTGAGCAGACATTAGGCTTCCAATGGGAAGGCTTTGCTCCAGCCCAGGGTGGACTGCTTGCACTAGCTGGCAGAGTCCGTGTATGCTCTGGCCAGTTGGGTGTGGGAAGAAAGGGACAGAAGGAATCCAGACTTCAAGGAGTATGACTGGAATAGATCAGTGGATGAAAGCAGCATCATTGATGTGGGACAGACTGGGGGAGAAACATTACTGGGAGGAATGCAAGATCTCACTATAGAGCATGTTAAGTTTAAGAGCTAAAAAAAAAAAAAGACAAATTAGAAATTCTAGGACTCTCCACTCTTCTTCCTTTTCCACTTTGCTGTAAATGCCCTTGTATAGAATAGCCACAGAGAAGAACCAGAGTCTTCTACTTATGGGCAGTTTTGAGGCAGTCCTTGGTGGCCAGACACACACACCATCCAGCTCCCGTCCCCAGCCCAGCTCCTGGTACACAGTAGGTTTCATAGCATTTTACAGAATGAGTAAGTGTGATTCACAATCTACTAGTCCAAGATGAGGCTAGGGAGCTTTGATCCTGTTTCTGCCCATCCAAGTTTGGATCTTAAGCAATTCAAGGCAGTTTGCCTTTTTTTTTCTTAGATTTTGGCCTTTAATGGATTCTTATGATCTAATCTGAGGAGTGAGGGTTAAATGGAAATAGGAATCCCCTCGTAAGTGGCAGGTTAGTGCAGTGTCCTAGCAGGGGACACAGAGCAGACAGATCTGGGCTCAGTGTCCTGTTCCCTCCCAGGTGGTTGCGACAGTGCCCAGTAGCTCTCTAAGTGCTAACAGTTAGACTGTTGGTTAAATTAGTGTTCTGTTACACAGCCATGCAACCTTCTGTTGAACAAATGATATACTTCTGTGGTTTGTAAAGCACTTTCATAAACAGGTCTCATTTACCCTTCACATTGATCCTTTGGGGTAACAAGGCAGGTATTTTCTTCGGAGAAGGGGGAAGGCGGGTGTGGTCTTGGCATCAGCCCCTCCACCCACCCAGTCTTGGTCCTGCTCTTTGCTGATAAATCCAGAACTCCCACGGTGCAGAGCAAGAGTCCTCCTCAATTTAAAGCAGGCTGCGTATTACAGAGCCTGTGCTCATCCTGGGTCAGAGCTCATGGTTAACACAGGAGCCACTCAGGGAGGGAATGGGCTCTTGTCTTGGCCCCTGTACCTGGGATGAAATGTGGGCATTTTCACAGCCTTATATCTGGGGCAGAGCTTTCCTGGCAGAAGCCATTTGATACATTGTGTTGAAGTGTTCAGGAGTTCTTAATTCCCTGCCCAAAGTCTCTCTTACAGAATTCCTGATTAGTTCCTGATCTAAGAATTTGAGAAATGTCATGGCCAGTCTCCAGTTTTTCCAGGGAATTTTCCTTCCCCCATTTAATCTTAGGTTTTGAAAGAGCTGTAGAATAGACCCACTCTTCCACCTGTATCCTCAGCTATTGCTATAGGGAACACATTTCTCAGAACCAGTCCCTCTGAGAGGCTATGCCTTGAGGCCCACCATATTTGGGTGCCCCATTCCAGGTTAGGTCAGACACATCTGGTGCCTGAAAGCTGATGATGGAGTTTGAGTTTACAGAGAGGTTCATTCCTGGGTGGTTAGTGCTGCTTAGATGAAGTGCCATGTGAGATCACTGTCTAAACTTTCACATCTGGTTTATTTTGGTTTGTGGAGCGTATATGATAAGAATCCACATTGCTTAAAATCATTGTCAAGAGAGTAGAAAAAGAAGAAATTTCCAGAATATGTTCTGAATCGAAGTGAATCTATAATGTTATGTAATGTTTAAAATATCTGCAAACATGTGAAGATATAACAATTGGAAAGTTTTTTTATTTATTTTTATTTTTATTTATTTTTTTCAATTGGAAAGTTTAATGTGTTGTACTCATTTTTCTTTTTTTTTGCTTTTATAGTCTCTTTGTAAGTAATATGAAGAGTCCTTGAGAATCAGGAATTTGTTGCTTACTATTTATAGAGTTGTCAGTACCTCCAAATAACTTGACTTTATAGTGATGGAATAGGAACTCCCTATTACTAATAGGGGATATTAGTATTCCCTATTATTATCCCTATTATTATTAGGGATAATAGGGGAATACTCTCTATTCCTAATAGGAACTCCGAGATACAATATATGCTCATCTAAATTTTATGTATTTATGTATGTAGGTATTCATTCATTTATTTATTAGAGATTTAATTTTTAAGCAATCTCTACACCTAACATGGGGCTCGGATTTACAAGCTGGAGATGAGGAGTTACATGCTCTTCTTTTTTTTTTTTTTTTTTTTAATTTTTATTCATTTATGATAGTTACAGAGAGAGAGAGAGAGAGAGAGGCCAGAGACACAGGCAGAGGGAGAAGCAGGCTCCATGCACCGGGAGCCCGATGTGGGATTCAATCCCGGGTCTCCAGGATCGCGCCCTGGGCCAAAGGCAGGCACCAAACCGCTGCGCCACCCAGGGATCCCGTTACATGCTCTTCTAACTGAGCCATGCTAATTTATTTAAACATTAAATTGAAAACAAGTATTTAAAATGAAGGAAAAATAAATCTTATTTTAGAGTTAAATCTTGCATAACAATTTTTGTGTTTTAGCTAGAAGAACTACACCTCTTTTGGAATATATTAGAAATAGAAAATTAGAGAAGCAGGTAGGTCTGCCCTCTTACCTGATGAGTATCCTTCCTGTCTCTGCCGCGTCCACACAGATCATTTATACACATGCTTTCCCACGTCTCTAGAGGATTCGAGAAGAGAAGCGAGAAGAGCGAAGGAGGAGGGAACTGGAGAAGAAGCGTTTACGGGAAGAAGAAAAGAGGAAGAGGAGAGAAGAGGAGAGGTGTAAGAGGAAAGAGGCAGACAGAGAGAAGAGAGCTGCTGAGAGAGAAGTAAGGATTAAGGTAATTTTGAGGAGATAGCTCATTTCTTTTTTCTAAAGCCAGTTCTGCTACAGTTATGCCTTTTAGGTATTTAGCTCTTCCAACTTGTTTTTTTTTTTTAAATATTTATTTATTTATTCATGAGAGACACACAGAGAGAGGCAGAGACACAGGCAGAGGGAGAAGCAGGCTCCTTGCAAGGAGCCTGATGTGGGACTCAATCCCAGGACCCCGGGGTCATGCCCTGAACCAAAGGCAGATGCTCAACCACTGAGCCACCCAGGCATCCTGCTCTTCTGACTTATAAGGACATTTCCAGTTAGCCCTTTTGTTATTATGGTACTGTTTCTCTGGAGTACAACATTGGTTCTCAAACTGTGTTCCCTGCGCCCTGGGGGTTCCTTGGCCATACTGTGGGGGAGGGGGCCCGGCCTCCTGGGTGTGAATGATAGCACTTCACCCAGAGGAACCCCACACTTACTTGTCATGGATTGGGTTTCTGCTTACATTTTCCTTTAGAGAAAAGACTCCCTGACTAAAATGTACACATTTGGAAACCACTGGCTTGGTGTGTACACTGGCTTTTCTAGACAAAGGCTTACTCCTGGAACTGGTTTTTATTGTTTCTTTTACAGTAGTAGCAGTGGTTTCTACACCTCTTGCCCAGTTTCTCCTTTGACGGATATGTTCATTTAGAAGGGTGGGTTAGTGCATAGAAGTTGTTCTTCCCCTGTGTAAAATATGTTGTTCCAGTGTGAGTCAGCCCTTCTTTGTTAGTATTCTGCTCAGATGACCTTATTAAACCTAGATTTCGACCTGATGTGCATCTTCCCTCATTCCATAAAGGGTTTGAACTGCTCTTAGAGATTCTTTGAAATTGTATCATAAAAAGAAAGAAAATAAAAGATCAGTACTTTGGGGGAAGATAGAGTAGAAAGGGAGAAGATGGGGAAGAGGTCAGAGTTGCCATAGATTAGTTCCTTTTTTTTTTTTTTATTTTTATTATTATTATTTTTTCATTTATTTATGATAGTCACACAGAGAGAGAGAGAGAGGCAGAGACATAGGCAGAGGGAGAAGCAGGCTCCATGCACCGGGAGCCCGACATGGGATTCGATCCGGGTCTCCAGGATCGCGCCCTGGGCCAAAGGCAGGCGCTAAACCGCTGCGCCACCCAGGGATCCCTCTTTTTTTAAATATATTTATATTACATATATTTTTAACTTCAATTAATTAACATATAACAACATATTACTAGTTTCAGAGGTAGGGGTCAGTGATTCATCCATCTTATATAGCACCCAGTGCTGATCCATACCACGTGCCCTCCTTCATGTCCATCACCCAGTTACCCCGTCCCCCGACTCTCCTCCCATCCAGCTACCCTCAGTTTGTTTCCTGTGATTAAGAGCCTCTCATGGTTTGTCTTCTGCTCTGATTCTGTCTTGTTTTATTTTTCCTTCCCTTCCCCCATGATCCTTTGTTTTGTTGTTTAAATTCCACAGATGAGTGAGATCATACAATAATTGTCTCTCTGATTGACTTATTTCACTCAGCATAATATCCTGGAGTTCTGTCCACATCATTGCAAATGGCAAGATTTGATTCTTTTTGATGGCTGAGTAATAGTCCATTATATATGTAGACTACATCCATCATAGATTAGTTTCTGATATGCTTGATCAGAAACATAGTTTCATTATCCATGAGGAGAAAACATGTCATTTCTTCAAGGGAGGCAAAGCTTTTTCTAGGCCTTTGCTTCTAAGTCACTTTCTCCTGAAGGTGGTCATATGGGACTCACTAGCAGGAGGGAACAATTTCTTAACAAAATTCCTACGAAAACACACAAGCATGTGACTGGGTTTTCTGCAGTAACAGCCTCACAGCTCACTGGTTCACGTAACTGGATCTGTTGTTGGTATTTCTTGGCCATTGTATGCTGCTCACCATTGCCATCTGGGGACTCAACAATGGAGGCTCCACCATGGCGCTTGCTTCCACAGTCCCTTATGATGGGGAAGGGAATGTTTAACACAGCAGATTGTACCCTGGTTCTTAAATCACATGGAAGAGACACAGCCCTTCTGCCCACATGGCATTGGCCATAGCAAGCCACCTAGTGGCACTTAATCTCAGATCGGGAGGCATATTCAAGAAGCGAGCCAGGAAGAGAACCAGAAATATCTGATGAACACACTAATGAATGATTTCTGAAGACTGTTTCTGGAAATGCTTCTCTTTAAGTTTAAAGACATTGCCGAACACCCTTTCTTGATAAGAGGTCACATCCCTTGACCACATCCCTTGCTATGAAGACAAATCCTAGATGTGCAAGATGTCCCACAAAAAGTATTTCATAATCTGATGATAACTGATGAGATTGAGGAACCCAACCAAGACTATCAAATAAAGATGATCCATTCCCCATTGGCAAGAACATGGCAAAACCAGGGTATTCCTCAGGGAAATAACTCTGAGGGGGTGTTTTCTGTTTGTCTATGTGGTTTAGGACCCACAGAACTCTCCCAAGAAAATTGTAGCATCTCAACTTCCTATAACTTGTCATTTCCAGTAGCATAAATGAACAGTTCTGGAATGGTAATAATAAAAACGTTAATATAGGGAAATCTTTAACATTAATTGTGGTTGGGGGACACCTGGGTGGCTCAGCGGTTGAGTGTCTGCCTTTGGCTCAGGGCGTGATCCTGGAGTCCTGGGATCGAGTCCCACATTGGGCTCCCTCCATGGAGCCTGCTTCTCCCTCTGCCTATGTCCCTGCCTCTCTCTCTCTGTGTCTTTCATGAATAAATGAATGGAATCTTTAAAACAAAACAAAAAAAAAAACATTAATTGTGGTTGGAATTCAGCTCTGTCATGTCCAGGCATAGAGTAGGTATTTGCATTTAACGCAGATTTTATGGTCACAGATGGAAACATTTTCTGACCTTCTCTTTGACCTTTCTAAACACATAATGGCTAATCTAGTGCCTAATCTTTACACTCTCAAAAGCACTTTTTTCAGTAGCTTTGAGAGTTTTTCAGGAATAATGTTTGAAACTTGTAGCTTATAATTTCAATTATAATTTTAAGAAAGAAAGTTTTGGAGTGTAGCATTTTACTTCTATATTTTATATTATGAAATTAGAGTCCAAAAATAAGCCAAAGGAATAAAAAATTAAGTCAGTTAAAATAAACATATACTCTTTCATATAGAAAAAAAAATAAAAAAAAATAAGTCAAAACATAGAGGAAGAGAAAAGGGTATTCTTTTTTTTTAATATTTTATTTATCTATTTATGAGAGACAGAGAGAGAGAGAGAGAGGGGCAGGCTCCATTCAGGAAGCCCGATGTGGGACCTGATCCCGGGTCCCTAGGATCACGCCCTGGGCCGAAGGCAGACGCTCAACCGCTGAGCCATCCAGGTGTCCCGAGAAAAGGGTATTCTTATCCAAGTCTGGTCAAACAAAATCTTAGTGGCAGACCCCAATGACATGAGTAATCAACAGCCTCTGTCTATGGAGTGTCTGGTATCCTGACATGACAGCACTCACCTGAGCCCAAAGTTTGCCCTTAGTAATCATCTGGGCTCATTGTAGGAATGTCTGATTTACAAATAATTTGGAAAAGTAGCTTTTTTTTTTTACCTGAAAAATAAAATTAATGAAGAAATACTAAAAGAGTTTGTATTCATATCACAAAAATACAAATGCAGAGAGAGATCTTCAGGTCTATTTTTTAAAATAAACTGATTCAAGCTGTTTTTATTTTCCTCTGAGGATTCTTTTTTTTTTATTATTAGTTTTTAGGGTATAGATCCTTTACCTCTTTGGTTAGGTTTATTCCTAGGTATCTTATGCTTTTGGGTGCAATTGTAAATGGGATTGACTCCTTAATTTCTCTTTCTTCAGTCTCATTGTTAGTGTATAGAAATGCCACTGATTTCTGGACATTAATTTTGTATCCTGCCACATTGCTGAATTGCTGTATGAGTTCTACCAATCTTGGGGTGGAGTCTTTTGGGTTTACGTAAAAAGTACAGTATTATGTCATCTGTGAAGAGGGAGAGTTTGAATTCTTCTTTGTGAATTTGAATGCCTTTTATTTCTTTTTGTTGTCTGATTGATGAGGCTAGGATTTCTAGTACTATGTTGAATAGAAGTAGTGAGAGTGGACAACCCTATTTTGTTCCTGATCTTAGGGGAAAAGCTTCCAGTATTTCCCCATTGAGAATGATATTTGCTGTGGGCTTTTCATAGATGGTTTTTAAGGTGCTGAGGAATGTTCCCTCTATCCAGTGCTGGATAATTTCTGAAGAGTTTTGATCAGGAATGGAGGCTGTATTTTGTCAAATGCTTTCTCTGCATCTATTGAGAGGATCATATGGTTCTTGTTTTTTCTCTTGTTGATGTGATCTATCACATTGATTTTTTTTTTTTTTACGAGTGTTGAACCAACCTTGCATCCTGGGAATAAATCCCATTTATCATGGTCATGGTGAATAATCTTCTTAATTGGAGAAGATTGGATCCTATTGGCTAGTATCTTGTTGAGAATTTTTGTATCTGTGTTCATCAGGGATATTGGTCTATAATTCTCCTTTTTGGTGGGGTCTTTGTCTGGTATTGGAATCAAGGTGATGCTGGCCTCATAGAACGAGTCTGGAAGTATTCCAAGTATACTGTTCCAAGTATTCGGAGCAGCTTTAGTAGAATAGGTATTGTTTCTTCTTTAAACATTTGATAGAATTCTCCCTGGGAAGCCATCTGGCCCTGGATTTTTGTGTCTTGGGATGTTTTTGATGACTGCTTCAATTTCCTCCCTGGTTATTGGCCTGTTCAGGTTTACTCTTTCTTCCTGTTCCAGTTTTGGTAGTTTGTGGTTTTCCAGAAATGCATCCATTTCTTCTAGATCACCTAATTTATTGGCATACAGCTGTTCATAATACGTTTTTTAAAATCATTTGTATTTCATTGTATTGGTTGTGATCTCTCCTCTTTCGTTCATGATTTTTATTATTTTGAGTCTTTTTCTTTTTAATAAGGCTGGCTAATGGTTTATTTATCTTATTAAATCTTTCAAAGAACCAACTCCTGGTTTTGTTGATGTGTTCTACAGTTCTTCTGGTCTCTATTTCATTGAGTTCTGCTCGAATCTTTATTATCTCTCCTTTTCTGCTTAGTGTAGGTTTTATTTGCTGTTCTTTCTCCAATTCCTTTAGGTACGAGGTTGTGTATTTTGAGTTTTTTCCAATTTTTTGAGGGATGCTTGTATTGCGATGTATTTCCATCTTAGGATTGCTTTTGCTGTATCCTGAAGATTCTGAATGCTTGTATCTTCATTTTCATTAGTTTCCATGAATCTTTTTAATTCTTTTCTAATTTCCTGTTTGGCCCATTCATCTTTTAGTAGGATGCTCTTTAACCTCCATATGTTTGAGTTTCTTCCAAATTTCGTCTTGTGATTGAATTCTACTTTCAAAGCATTGTGGTCTGAAAATATGCAGGGGACAATCCCAGTCTTTTGGTATCGGTTGAGACCTGATTTGTGACCCAGCATGTGGTCTATTCTGGAGAAAGTTCCATGTGAGAAAAATGGAATTCCACTTGAGAAAAATGTGTATTCAGTTGCGTTTGGATGGAAAGTTCTGTAAATATCTGTGAAATCTATCTGGCCCAGTGTATCATTTAAAGCCCTTGTTTCTTTTGTGATATTGTGCTTATAAAATCTGTCATTTGCAGAAAGTGCCATGTTGAAGTCTCCTACTATTAGGGTATTATCTAAGTATGCCTTTACTTATGTTTTTAATTGATTGATACACTTGCCAGCTCCCACATTAGGGGCATAGATACTCATGATTGTTAGGTATTCTTGTTGGATAGACCCTTTAAGTATGATATGGTGACCCTCTTCATCTCTTACTACAGTCTTTGGGATAAACTTTAATTTATCTGATATGAGGGTGCTACCCCAGCTTTCTTTTGAGGACCATTTGAATGATAGGTAAATGGTTCTCCACCCTTTCACTTTCAGGCTGTAGGTGTCCTTAGGTCTAAAATGAGACCCGGGATCGAGTCCCACGTCGGGCTCCCTGCATGGAGCCTGTTTCTCCCTCTGCCTGTGTCTCTGCCTCTCTCTCTCTCTCTCTCCCCCTCTCTCTCATGAATAAATAAAATCTTTAAAAAAAAAAAAAGTCTCTTGTAGACAGCAAATAGATGGTAGATGGGTCTTGCTTTTTTATCCAGTCCAAAACCTGCGTCTTTTGATGGGATCATTTAGCCCACTCATGTTCCAAGTAACTATTGAAAGATATGAGTTTAGTGTCATTGTAATACCTATTCAGTCCCTGTTTTCATGGATTATTTCTTTGGGCTTTGTTTTTCTTTTACAAGATCCCCCTTAATATTTCTTGCAGAACTGGTTTGGAGGTCACATATTCTTTCATTTTTGCCTGTCTTGGAAGCTCTTTATCTCTCCTATTCTGAATGAGAGCCTTGCTGGATAAAGTATTCTTGGCTGCATGCTCTTCTCATTTAGGACCCTGAATATATCCTGCCAGCCCTTTATGGCCTGCCAGGTCTCTGTGGAGAGGTCTGCTGTTAATCTGATATTTCTCCCCATATAAGTTAAAAAATCTCTTGTCTCAAGCTGCTTTAAAGATTTTCTCTTTATCTTGGGAATAGCAAATTTGACTATTAAATATCGAGGTGTTGAACAGTGTTTATTGATTGTGGTGGGGGGTGTCCTCTCTATCTCTTGGATCTGAATGCCTGTTTTCCTCCCCAAATTAGGGAAGTTCTCAGCTGTGATTTGTGCAGATATACTTTCTGGCCCTTTGTCCCTCTTGGCATTTTCTGGAACCCCAGTTATATGTAGATTCTTCCTTCTGAGGCTGTCATTTATTTCCCTTAACCTTTACTCATGGTCTCTTCATTGTTTTTCTCTTTTTCACTCAGCTTCCTTCCTTGCTGTCAACTTGTCTTCTATGTCACTCACTCTTTCTTCCACCTCATTAACCCGTGTCGTTAGGATCTCCACTTTGGATTGCATCTCAGTTAATTGATTTATAACCTCGGCCTGATTAGATCTAAATTCTGCAGTCATGAATTCTCTAGAGTCCTTTATGCTATTTTCCGGAGCCACCAGTAGCTTTAAAATTGTGCTTCTGAATTGGCTTTCTGACATCAAATTGTAATCCATATTCTGTAACTAGATGGAAGAGAGTACTGTTTCTGCTTCTTATTTTGTGGTGAATGTTCCTTCTAGTCATTTTGCTCAGTGCAGAGTGCCTGTATGAGCAGGCTGAGTCAAGAATATCAACCACAGCAATGCCGGGGTGGCTCGGCAGTTAAGTGCCTGCTTTGGCCCAGGACGTAATCCTGGGGTCCGGGGATTGAGTCCCACATCGGGCTCCCTGCATGGAGCCTGCTTCTCTCTCTCTGCCTGTCTCTGCCCCTCTCTGTGTCTCATGAATGAATGGGTAAAAATCTTTTTTTTTTTTTTTTGAGTGGGAAAGATCCTTTTATTGGGGTGGACACGGAGTACGCACTAGTCCATGATAAAATGACTTAAGAGAAAGATCCGGAAATGCCGACTTCTCCTCCTGGCACACATTCAGAGCAAAGCCTGGGCACAGAATAGGTCCCAGCCAAGTCTTTAAGGCCCGGACTGGAGAGCAGGAGCAGGGAGAAAGGCTCCCACCCATGCTGCTGGGCCACAGCAGGGCCCTGGCTCTAGACCCTTGCAGACACACTCTGTTTTTCCGGAGGAGAACTGGAGGGGGTGGGGGAGTAAAAGGGGGTTCTGGGTAGTGGGGTTTGTGAATAACAATGTTTTTTAAAAAGCATCTACCAACTTCACACTACTGGATCTGACGTCCCCTTTAACCATCGCTTACAGCATAAATAAAAACTCAAGGAAAATAAATACATCGGCTCCTATGAGGTTGAAAGTGGTATGGATGGTCAGGTGTGGGTGGGCTGGTAGGGGCAGGGCAGGGGGCGCTTAGAGAAGGCGGGCGGGTGAGTAGCAGACAAGACAGGAGGCGCCTGTGGGGGAGTGAGAGTCTTAGGTGTCTTCATGCATGTCTGGGCTATCGGTCCGTGGGACCTTGCGGAGGGGTGCAGAGCTCTCACCCTCAAGGTCCACTTACTCCTGGTCTCTCTTTGCGGCATTCTTTTTGTCCCATTGCTTATGTAGGTAGCGCAAAAGAATGTTTGTCTTTTCTGTCACAATGATCTGTTCAGATGGGTACTCCCGGGTGGGCAGGTAGACTGAAGGATGCCGGTTCGAAGCTTTGCACACAGAGTCAGCATGAAATCGACTAAAATTGCTTTTGTTGTAGACAGGCAGTCCTTTCAAAAAATCTGCCATCTTCTGTTTCCTCCGTCGTTGCCTCAGCCACCACCACAGCCGCCTTCTTAGCCGCCGCCGCCGCACAGTAACCGGATACAAATCTTTAAAAAAAAAGAATATCAACCACGACCTAAGTAAATTTCACCCTAGATGATTCTGACAAGGTCAGAGACCAGAAAAATGAAAACAAAGATCAGAACAAAATAAAACAAAAGGACCACTAGAGTGAAAAATTTTAAAACAAAGTAGTAAAAAATAAAAGGCCAAAAATCCCAAAGAAGAAAAAGAATAAAAAGGAAGAGAAAAAACAAAAGTAAAGTGGAAAAAGAAAAACAAGAGAAGAAAGAAATAAAAGGAGGGGATTGGGAGATGGTGGTGGTGAAGAAGTTGTAGTGGAGAAAGAATATAGTCCACCTAAAGGGTCCTAGAGGGTGATCCTCTTGGTTCTGAGTGTATTAAGTTCTGTATGTTAGAGGATGCTCAGTCCCAAATTTATATAAACCAGCGATACTTGTAGAAAGCCCCAACATTGACCACCAAAACATAAACAAGATAAAAGAAGGGGGCAGAATGAGAATGAAGAGAGAATATACTCTCACAGAATGAACCAGCATGGTATTCCACTTGGTTCTGGGTGCATGCTGGTCATGTTTTAGAAGGTATTAACTTCCACCATTGTAGAACAAACTGAGGCAGAGAAAAAACACAAAAGCCCATATCTCATATATCTCCCAAAATTAAATTGAGTATGTTGAAGGGAATTCAGAAGTGGAAAATATATCTAGGACCTGTAATTGTAGAAATATGAAAGTCAGAAAGGAAGAAACCTAAAAATGAAGAGGTGGTAGAATATTGTAGTTAAGGTGGGAAAAGAGAAAAAATATTGGAAATTCTTAGTCTGATATAAAAACAAGTTGTACTGGAAAAAGGGGGGGGAAAGGAGGGTACCCTCTAGTTCTATATACTGTAAATCCCTCAACTTCCCCTGGAGCTTTCCAGTGCTGCTTGGTCAAGAGCTTGCTCTTCCCCTGTCCTTACAAGCTGCTCTTCTGGTTGAGGGGCTGCTGTGCTGATTCTCAGGTGTGTGCACCTTGTGTGCACCTGGGGGAGCTGCCCTGCCCCCTGCTGATGCTGGGCTTAGTGGGAGCTATTTATCCTGTGAGGCCCCCGTTCCCTGGCCTGCCCCCCCAGGCACAAGGTGACACAAGGAGGAACAACACCACTGGCGGGGGCCAGGTCTCCAGCTCTGGAGTCAACTCCCTCAATAACCACCTGCAGCTCCCAGTCTGCACTGGCCTAGGTGCTCCTGGGGCAGAGTGGGCGCTGTTGTGCACAGCTTGGGGGCACCCGGTTGCAGGAGAGTCCTCACTGTCCTGTGCCCTCCCCACCTGCCTCTGCCAGTCCCAGGGGGAGTGCAGGATTGGGGGCTGTGTCTCCCGTGCCCTGGAATCTGGGCCCTGTGCTGCTGGAATCGGGTTCCCGGGGCATGGCTCCCGAAGGCACCAGGGCACAAGACGCCTCAGCCTGGAGCCCCACCCGACCCACCGGCTTCTCCCGAGGCCTTGCTGGGTGTGCGCTCCAGCCCTTTACTGAGATCAGCTGTGGTGTGTGGTGAGCTCTCCCCCAGGCGCCCCTCCTCTCCTAGTGAAGCCAGGAATCTTTTTTTTTTTATATAATAAATTTATTTTTTATTGGCGTTCAATTTGCCAACATACAGAATAACACCCAGTGCTCATCCCGTCAAGTGCCCCCCTCAGTGCCCATCACCCAGTCACCCCCACCCCCCGCCCTCCTCCCCTTCCACCACCCCTAGTTCGTTTCCCAGAGTCCGGAGTCTTTATGTTCTGTCTCCCTTTCTGATATTTCCCACACATTTCTTCTCCCTTCCCTTATATTCCCTTTCACTATTATTTATATTCCCCAAATGAAAGAGAACATACACTGTTTGTCCTTCTCCGATTGACTTACTTCACTCAGCATAATACCCTCCAGTTCCATCCATGTCGAAGCAAATGGTGGGTATTTGTCGTTTCTAATGGCTGAGGAATATTCCATTGTATACATAGACCACAGCTTCTTTATCCATTCATCTTTCGATGGACACCGAGGCTCCTTCCACAGTTTGGCTATTGTGGACATTGCTGCTAGAAACATCAGGGTGCAGGTGTCTCGGCGTTTCATTGCATCTGTATCTTTGGGGTAAATCCCCAATAGTTGAAGCCAGGAATCTGAAGGCTTCACCGCACTCTTGTGGTTCTGCCCCATTTCCCTGCTAAGCGCCTTTCAGTCCGGGAAGAATCCGGCAAGGGTTTTTAAAGTTCCTGCTCCTCTAGGGCTGGGCTTTCCTGTCCTGGAGGCTCTTGCCGAGGGCCTTAGCCCGGCTCCTCTCAGGGTCCCTCCCCTGCTTGATTCCTTTTATTATTTTTTTTCTGCCTTCTTACCTTGTTAGAAGCAAAAACCCTTCTCTCTGCAGCATTCTAGCTGCTCTGTCTTTAAATCTCAGGTTGAATTCATAGGGGTTCAGGATGATTTGAAAGTTACCTAGTTAAGTTGGTGGGGCCAGGTGAGGTGAGGACCCTGTTCCTCTGCCATGTGGCCCACCCCCCTCCTCTGAGGATTCTTAAGTTGGAGTAGGAAGTTACAAATAAAATTCCTGAATATACAGATTATAGGCAATAGATTATATTAACGAAGTTGTGCTATCTTTTTTCACAAAGCTTATTAAAAACAAATGCCGGCTGGAGGGAAGCATAGAAGATCAACTGCTTTGACCTCCTCCTATGCTGGGCTCCTCTTCCTTCTCCTCCTCTTCCTCCTCTTCTTTCTCCCTTCCCCATTCCCCTTCTTCTCTCCTCCCTCTCTCTCCTCCTCCCTTTGCCAATCTGACTTACATCAGGCCTCTGCTTGCTTCCCTCCACAGGGAGCTTACTCCCAAGACTTATGGCTTCTCAGAAGTGTTTCCTCATTATCTGGTCTCCATTCATGTCTTACCTCCACGGAGAGGCCCTTGAACTCCTTGAGAAGCCATCCCCTCTCACACCACACCTCTCTGTCCTTTTTTCTGTTTATTAGATGTTTGTAGCATTTCATGACTCCTAAGGTTATCTGGTCCACTTTTTCTGTGTATACCTTTCTTCCCCTCCCTCCAGGGCCACCGTTCTACTGCTGTAGAATGTCCTGTGAATTCCTATAATGGTCACTTTTCTCTTACTCACAACTGTATTCCTAGCACCAAATATAGGGTCTTTTTATCCGGTTCCCAGCACATAGCTCATAAAATCCTTGTAATCTCTGGGGTGATGAGTGTCTTCTATATGCCAGTGAGATGACAGGTGACTGAAGACCTGAGTAGCTTCAGGCATCTGAAATGGGGACAGTTTTGTCCAATCTGACATTAATTCCAGCTAGCTAGTGTCAAACTGAATGGAATTGTAGGATACCCAGTCTGTGTTGGAGGGTTGGAGAAGTGGTATTGGAAAAGACACCACACATTTGGTTTCAGAAACAAGTAAAACAATTCATAGGTATACAAGATTCTTTGTTGGAGAGATGGGTGGAAACAAACTATTATACCTATGGTTTGCTTTTATTACCAGTGTATATTACCATTTTAATTAAAATATATGTCAGTAGGGATGCCTGGGTGGCTCAGTCAGTTAAGCCTCTGCTTTCAGCTCAGGTTATGATCAGGGTTCTGGGATTGAGCCCCACATCGGGCTCCCTGCTCAGTGGGGAGTCTGCTTCTTGCTCTCCCCTGCCTCTCTCCCTGCTTGTGTTCTCTTGCTCTTTCTCTCTCTCTCTCTCTCTCTCTCTCAAATAAATAAAACTTAAAAAAAAAAAGTCAATAGATATCTGAAAGGAAATGTTTACATTCACAGATCCCACAGGCAGATTAAGAGCATATAAGGTGACATAGTACACACCTGTGATGAGAAGCAGCTTTTCGTCCTTGGCTTTAACATTTTACCTGTTTCATTCTTTTTTTTTTTTTTTTTAATTTTATTCTTATTTTTATTTATTTATGATAGTCACAGAGAGAGAGAGAGAGAGAGAGAGAGAGGCAGAGACACAGGCAGAGGGAGAAGCAGGCTCCATGCACCGGGAGCCCGATGTGGGATTCGATCCCGGGTCTCCAGGATCGCGCCCTGGGCCAAAGGCAGGCGCCAAACCGCTGCGCCACCCAGGGATCCCTAAAGATTTATTTATTTATTCATTCAGAGAGAGCGAAGAGAGAGGCAGAGACACAGGCAGAGGGAGAAGCAGGCTCCCTGCAGGAAGCCCGATATGGGACTCGCACCCCGGGCTGCAGACAGGTAAACCGCTGCGCCACCGGGGCTGCCCTACCTGTTTCATTCTTTTTTTTTTTTTTTACCTGTTTCATTCTTAAATGAACTTACGTAATTGAAATTTATCTGTGTATGATTTTGGTATAGTACAATTTAAAATATGTTCACTTTTATAAGTTAGAAAAAAATTCTCAGAAGTATACCTTCTACTTTTGTTTTATGAACTGACTTACTGTGGCACTTGGATTTCAAAGATTAAACTACTCAGGAAATTGGGGATGGGGAGTCCCAAATTCAAAGACAGCAACCTGCTCAGGCTGATTGGAGAAAGAGTAAGAAGTGTTTTCAGAAAGTTTATTCTAGGGATCCCTGGGTGGCGCAGCGGTTCGGCGCCTGCCTTTGGCCCAGGGCGCGATCCTGGAGACCCGGGATCGAATCCCACATCGGGCTCCCGGTGCATGGAGCCTGCTTCTCCCTCTGCCTGTATCTCTGCCTCTCTCTCTCTCTCTCTGATGACTATCATAAATAAATAAAAATTTAAAAAATAAAAAAAAAGAAAGTTTATTCTAAAAGCCATCAATATAAAGCAGCAGTTTATTTTTACATATTATAAAAGCAGTGCGTATTCATTTTAGAAGAAACTAGAACTTGTTGACCAAAGGAAGAAAGATCGGGATGCCTGGGTGGCTCAGCGGTTGAGCATCTGCCTTTGGCTCAGGGCGTGATCCCGGGGTCCTGGGATCAAGTCCCACATCGGGCTGCCTGCAGGGAGCCTGCTTCTCCCTCTGCCTGTGTCTCTGCCTTTCTCTGTGTCTCTCATGAATAAATAAAATCTTTTTTTTTTTAAATAAAATCTTAAAAAAAAAAAGATCATTTCAGTTCCACCACCTCACAGTAATCACTATTAACACGAGAGTTGCTAGCCTTTTAGATATTTTTGTGTGTGTATAAACATATAAATAGAGACCAGGTCATTATTCATCAGCAAGAACCCCTTCTCATCACATCAGCTGTCCTAAATTGTTGTTCATAGCTATAATGTTTCATTGACTGAAGGTTCCCCTAAGTACTTAACCAAAAACCTGGTTGCTGTAACTTTAGCTTACATTTTTTGCTATCCAAACATTTGTGCTCAACTGTGTTGTTTTATATTTTTAATTTATTATTAAACAACTTCATTTATAAAATACTCCAAAAGTGATATTTTACTGACATTATAATTTCTTAGCTTCTTAAGAAACCAGAAAAGGGGGAGGAACCAACTGAGAAGCCAAAGGAAAGAGGAGAGGAAGTGGATGTTGGAGATGGGAAGCAGGAGATGAGTCTTAGCTATGCTGTCCTGAAGCCCATGCCCTTGGAGAGCTCGCTGGAGAAGCCCAGGAAAAAGTAAGCCCAAGTTTTTGTTGCTTTGACCACATTAAAGATCACAGAGTGTGGCTGAGAGTCAGAGACACATGTCCTTTTTCGGTACAAGTGCTTGTATTTCATACTGCTGGTGGAATTCAGGGATTTTACCAGGATATGCTTGTCCACGTCTTCATTTCTCCTTGGTCATGCTAGGAACTTGGTAAACTCATTTCGTCAGCAGCCTCAAGTCTGTCTTCAAAGCAGGGACATGTCCTGCTGGTTCCTTAGCTGTGCCTGTCCTGGCCTCTTCCTTCGGATTCCTGTTCTCCCCGTTTAGGTCTTCAGGATCTCCTTCCCAGTCTCCTGTCCAGGTGCTAGGCTTCCTTTGTTGGCATTAGTGTCCTTGTGGCCCTTCCATAGAATTTTTCCAGCCGCTGTGGATTCTACTGTTCCACCAGCCCTGCCTGCCTCAGGCTAGAGGTTCTTGGTCATGGACTCCTCTGCCCGCTTGTGACATGCTGCTCATGAAAGGAGCTTGAGCAGGGCTTCTGTGGGAATGGGACAGACACAGTCTCTGCACGGGGGCCAGAGAGGCCCTTCAGAATCTTGTCAGGTGGGAGTACCTCGCTCCTGTCCGCAAGCCTCTCTGCGGTTTGGTCACCTCCCCACAACCAATGGGGGGCCATGTGTGTCTGGGCTTCTTGTTCCCCTGGCCCAGGGCTCTTACCTATGCATGGCATCAGGACACCCTTGGGGCTTCCTGGAGCCCAGGGCTGCTTTGCTTCTGAGGTGTCTGAAAGTAAAGTTATGTTTGCAGGCAAGACAGCAGGGTCATAGGATTAGGCTGCCGTTTGCCCAGAAAACCAACAATCTGAACAACTTCTTACAGTCTTTATCACATACAGAGTTGTGATTAAAAAAAAATTTCCCCTCTTTTTGGGGGTTCTGATTTATTTATTGGTTTGTTTATAAAATTAATTTATACATGATTATGAAATCTATGATAGCACTGTTTCTGTTGGAGGTATTTCTATTATTGCTTATGATATAACAGTGCTTTTTGTCATGTTTCTGGTGTGAATTCACACTTTGCTTATAGATCTTTTTCTCCCCACCAATCCTGTTGCTTCTGTTTTGTGGGGAAGACACAGACAATGTGTGAGGACTTTTACCAGTGTGTGGGCTTTTTTTTCCTTTTACCTGTGGATTGTGGAGGGAAAGACTTTAAGAACCAAGGGAGCTAAGCAGCCACTAATTTATATAGTATGCATTTATCAGTTTGATATATGTATAAAAATCAGTAAATTTCAATTAATTTTAGCTTCACTTGAGGCAGAAACCAAGCCATCAGTGTCAGCTCTGTGTCATGATGGAGGTGGACCTGGGCCACTTTCCTAGTCAGATGAGCACTTTGGTCTCCTGTACTTTATCTGTAAAGGGGGACTTATATTTACTTTGGGAGGTTCCCTGAGAATTAGAAAACTAAATATATTTGCCTATTACTTATGGCATTCATATTTTTTTTCTAATTTATTTTTTATTGGTGTTCAATTTGCCAACATACAGAATAACACCCAGTGCTCATCCCGTCTGGCATTCATATTTAACATTAGGTAGTGTTGTTACTATTGTTGATTCATCTTTCAGCAATTTTGTCTTAAGATTATTTATTTATTTATTTATTTATTCATGACAGACTCAGAGAGAGAGAGAGAGAGAGAGAGAGAGAGAGAGGCAGAGACACAGGCAGAGGGAGAAGCAGGCTGCATGCAGGGAGCCCGATGTAGGACTCGATCCCGGGTCTCCAGGATCACACCCCGGGCTGAAGGCAGTGCTAAATCTCTGGGCCACCAGGGCTGCCCAGCAATTTTGTCTTAAATGCCTGTTTTGTGTCCATTACGTGCACACCTGCTGACGTGCTGATGAGCAGACTTAGGTATTCCCTGCCTCTTCTAGAACTTGCAGTCTGAATGGGAAGACAGGTAATGGACAAGCAGTATACCTAAGGTTCCTGAGAATTTGTATTGAATCACAGGTCACAGAATGATAGTGACAAAGAGCAAAGAGAGATGGAGAGAAGACTTCGAGCAAAGGAGCCTGAGACACAAAGATGCCACATGGATGGCAGCATGCACAGAGCGCACTCTGAGTTTAACAGGTTTGCGAGGAGAAACGAAGAAGAGCCGAGATGGGGGAAAGGAGTCCCCCCAGACCGAGGGAAGAAGGGGAACCAGGACAGTAGCATCCCTGTGGAGGCAGCAGAGTGGCCTGGGAGAGAACACAAGAGTGAAGGTGGCCTAGCACCCAGCATGGAGCGCCCAGGAAACAAGGTCTCCTCTTTGTTTGGGATAATCTTTCATTCATCAATCCTAAAAGTATAAGCTACACGTCTGCCTGCTTACACCTGCTTTGCTAAACAGAAGTTCTTTTATTTAGCCAAAAGCGAAAAATCTATAATAGGCTCACATACTCTGTCATGGGAAGTCCACCCCCACTGGGTATTGTGCTCATAGGGAGTGCACCACCCTGAGAGTTTGCTTTTCATGACACTTTGTGGAGCTTTCCCTTACGTTGTTAATAATGTACTGATTATTAGTAGATAGTGGCTCATAAATACTCACGAGTTAAGTCTGTGCAGTTGACACAGGATTGGAATTACCCACTTAGACCAACAAATGGCTTTTTTCCCCCAAGAGTTTGAGGTTAATTTTTATTCAGATTACATTGTTGCAGAGAAGCACTGTTAACTGGGTCCCCTCCCTTCCAGGGCCCAGCCCCACAGTGCCAGTCAGTCCCCTATACAGCCCAGCCAACCAGTGACTAAGGGGACTGAGGCTGCCCGAGCTGCAGGCCATGCCTCCCACCCTGTCCCAGCCTCAGCAGGCACACTGTCCTCTGCATGATTTTGTCATTTCAGGGATGCTATATAAGTGGAGATACACAGTGTGTGACCTGAGATTGGCTTTCTCACTCAGCGTAATTCCCTTCAGATCTACGCAAGGTGTTGTTGGTATCAGTGATGTTGATTTGTAAAATGTTTCCAGCAAAGGCAAGGGCAGAGCTATAGGCAAAAAGGGAGCCTTCTTATCTGCACCCTTGCCTAATCACGTCTGTATCACTCAAAAGGTTTATGTGGTTACCTTAACGTCAGGTAACCTACCTTAACAGCAGGTCCCCATGGGTCTTTTTGGTGGGGCTTGTTCACATAAACACTTAAGTTTCAGTTGTCTGTTTATATAGCAGCACTGAGTGATCTGTGTTTGCACAGCTTTAGATGTTGGGACTTCTCTCACTTAACTGTGATGCTCTGTTGGTAATAAGGTGCCTTGTGCATAGTGGCTCATTTCTTAGGAGGCCTTGCGAGTTACACGGTCCTTTCACCATCTCTGCACACCCATGTTGCCCTGGTGAAAAGCAGGTCTCTACATGTCAGCCTCGGGCAGGAGGTGACATGGAAACCCTGCACATCTGTGTGCACAGGGATTCAGATCCATGAGGCCTGCCTTGCCCTTTCCTACTCTCTCCATTGGCTGGGCTTTTTTTTCCTTAGTGGAAGGCGCTGAGGTGTGCTTGTAAGTCTCCACCTCTCCACCTGGGAGGAGAATACCATGATTCTGCTGGCCCCAGGGGTGTTCTGGGCTTGAGCAATAACATTTTCCCAGACTCTAATTTTACCTTACTTCGAGTTATTTTAAGTATTAACTGTCGTCATGGCTTTTTTTTTTTTTTTTGGTCTTTAAAATGCCTGGTTTTTGAGATAGTGCGGTGAAAAAAAGGCAGATTTTTTTTTAGCTGTAAGACTGATTGCTTTAGATGATTAGGATCATCAAACCCTGGAAATAGAGATGTTTTGCTCCCTCCTGTGTTGCCAACCTTTGGAAGAGTAACCCATCCCTCTGTCCTAGCAGGATTTGCCGGCCTTGCAGCTGTACCAACCAGAAGCTCACATCCGAGCACAAGAAAGTGGTGGGGGAATCTCTGTTGAGGGCCGTGATGGGAGCAGGGGTGAGGCTGAAGATTTGGCACTAGCTGAAGAGTGAAGAGTGAAGAGGCAGGGTGAGTCAGCATGCACATTTGATGGGGACATCCCATTCAGTGTTCTGTGGGTTAGAGAGGGCATTCCAGAAATGTATCAATCAGTGTCAAGTATAACCTGCAAGGTGAATTTACTCTTTATAAAGAAATCAGAAACTAGAAATATACATCTAGAAACCATTCTTAAGAAAAAAGCGCTTTTAAAAAATTGAAAAGTTGTCATAGATGTTACTGTTTCTAGTACAAACTAGTATATACTGTTTAGCCAAAACAGAACAAATAATATCCTTTGGAAAGTAGAAATGTATGATTAAAACAGGGAAGAAATTAGTACTGTACCAGTGTGGACTCTGAAGCACTTTGAAACGTGTAGGAATAACATGTACTTTGAATTCTGCACATTTATAAGTAAGTGATCTGTCAGGATCCGGATCACATGTGTGTGAGCTGCACTTTATAAAAGGGAAGGGAGCAGCTCTTAGGCCTTTGTAACCTGGTGATCCAGCCCCTGATGCCAACTGTGTGCCGTAGCCCTGAAGCCAGGAACCTTACCCCTGGGTAAAGTCTGACCACTTTAAGTATTGCCCCTATAACAATGTGGCTGGTATTTTCACAGTCTAATGATGGATGTGCTGCTCACGGTTTATAACCACTTACGTAAAGGCTGCTGAGAGAGCATAAGGGCATTATTTGGGTACAGCGATAACTTAGGTACAGCATCTGGCGTTTTCCTTTTTGCAGACTGGGACAGTTTTATTTTGAAAGAACATAATGGAGTTTTCTGCAATTAAATATTCACAGTATTTTCTAATGTTAGTGAAATTTTAAAACATTAATGTATTTTTGGCACTATGCTTTAGAACACTAATTTTAGTTGCTATGGATTTGAAGTCCAGCTGTGGTACTTTTCCTACATCAAATTTTACATAATAAAATATTTTCAAAATGTAGCTTTAATTACCTGAGCACTTTGTTGATTATTCCTTACTAAATATGAAATGTTTATCAAAAAATGGAGAATTACTCATTTATCATTAAAGACGTTTGACTGTGGGACATACAGTCCGTCCCTTGGCATTGCTATGCTTTTGCTCTTGACTCTGGAGCTCCAAGAATTTGGTGGAGGAGGAGTAAGAAGGACTTGCTGTGATTTAATGAGGTCCATGTGACCCAGCATGGCCAGCTGTGGTGGAAAAGGGGTAGGTAGTAACTATTGTAGACTTTGCCAGCTCTCTGGTCTCTGTTACAGCTTGTAAACTCTGCCATTAAGCAATACATAATGAATGGGCAGGGGTGTGTTTCAATAACATTTTATTTATAAAAATAGGCAGGCCATATTTGGCCTATGGATCATAGTTTGTTGACCTCAACTTAGAGTATGGATCAGGCTGGATCTCCTGATGAGTGAGCCACTGTATTCTCACTATTTGTTTGGGCTTTGATCTGGAAACACAAGTGCAGCTCAAAATGGACTGAAGACTGGAACATAAGACACGGAACCATAAAATTCCCAGAAGGAACTCCTTGTCACCATTCTTGGTGATAATTTTTTGTATTTGACGTGAAAAGCAAAGGCAATAAGAGTAAAACTAAACAAATGGAACTACATTGAACTAAAAAGCTTCACGTGAGAGGAACTCATTTGTAAAATGAAAACACAACCCATGGAGAAAGAAAACATCTCCACACAACACACCTAATAAGTGTAAATATCCTAACCCAAAATATATGAGGAACTCCTACAACTCAATAGCAGAAAACCAAATTAAAAAGGGGGCGAAAGACCCAAATAGACATTTTTCCACAGAAAACATCCCAGATAGCCAACAGGTACATGAGAAGATGCTCAACACCACTACTCATCAGAGAAAAACAAATCAAAACCTCAAGGAGATATCACCTCACACCCGTCAGAGTGGCTAAAACCAGAAAGACAAGAGAGCAAGGCTTGGCAATGATGTGAAGGAAGGGGAACTCTTGTGCACTGTTGGTGGGAATGCCAGTTGGTAGAACCACTACAGTATGCCATTATGGAAGTTCATCAAGAAATTAGAAATAGAGCTACCATACTATTTACCTGTTCCACTGTGGGCATAGGTCCAAAGGGAGCAGAATCACTATCTTGAAGAGATAGCTGTTCACATGTTTTTCACTGTTATTCACAGTAGCCAAGGATGGAAACAACCTTAGTGTCCACTATGGATGGGTGGATAAAGGAAATGGAACATTATGTGGCCTCATAGAAGGAAGCCCTGCCATTTTCAGCAACATGGGTAAACTTTGGAGGCCGTTGTGCTAAATGAAGTAAACCAGACAGAAAAAAGACAAATACTGCATGTATCACTTACATGGACAGTGTAAAAAAAAGTCAAACTACTAGAAACAGAGTAAAATGATGGCCACCAGGACTAGAGTATGAGGGATATACGGAAAGGTTAGTGAAAGTCCTAGGTTATTCAGTTAGAAGAGTAAGGTCGAGGATCTTATGTACACATGATGATTGTAGGTGATAACACTGTATTGTAAATTGAAATTTGCTTAAGAGAGAATTTTCTCACGCAAAAAAAGTAAGTATGTGAGGTGATACTCAGTGTGAATCCTTTCATAATGTATACATTTTACAGATCAATATGTTGTGTACTTTATAAACATTACAAATTTGTCAATTATACCTCAGTAGAGCTGGAAAATAAGTAAAAATTAGTTACATGCTCTGAAAGTTTCCTGAGATGTGTCCCCAGGGCTTCCCAGAAGTCACTTTGAGATAACTGATTTAAAACAATAACACAGGGATCCCTGGGTGGCTCGGCAGTTTAAGCGCCTGCTTTCATCCTAGGGCATGTCCTGGAGACCTGGGATCGAGTCTCACGTCAGGCTCCTTGCGTGGAGCCTGCTTCTCCCTCTGCCTGTGTCTCTGCCTCTCTCTCTGTCTCTCATGAATAAATAAATAAAATCTTAAAAAAAAATAAATTAATTAAACAATAACACATTTGGATAATGAGTTATTTTGGTATAAAACATTTCCATATTTACTTCCCAGTTTTGGCTTAGACTCACTTTAGAATTGGTTGGGCAGGACATACATGATGTCCCTGTAAGTTTAGATATCTGGCACCTGTTGTTGGCAAAGTCAAGCTGCCTTCATATTTGTAGAATTTTTATTACTAATAACCCTAAGAAAAGGTTTCTGAGTTTATCACCTGTCTAAGAAATGGTAGAAATGTTAAGAAAGAATATTCTTCACACGCATGGGAGTTGGACTGCAGTGCTCAGTGTGACCGAGGGGTGGCATGGGGCTGGCCACCTGTTGGTTTGCCTTCTAATTGGCTTTGCAAAACTTTCTTTTTCCTATTGTTTCTCATTTTAGATGCCAGTCTGGTTTTATTCAGCTACCTAATAATTTTAATAATTTAAATGTGAACATAGCAAAGCAGAACATTAGCTATCAGTATTTTAATGGATCTCAGTCTTGTTAGTAAATTATAAACACTAGCTGACTGAGGTAATTCCTCAAATCTGACATGAAATAGGCACCTTGAAGAATCTCATATCTTTGGAAACAGGTTTTCACTTGCTTGATAATAGTCCTCACCAAGTCATCGTCTCCCACTTCCTGAGTCAAATGACAGTGAGACCCTTGGGGGAAAGTGAGGCAGAGGCAGCTCATGAAGCGGCATGTTCTCTGTACAGAGTGCAAGGCCATGGCCGGGTGGCCCTTCTGGCCACCATCTTTCTGCATATGTAGAGGACCCTAGATGGTGAAGGGTGTGAGCTTTTTCACATCACACCCTGAGGAAGGATCTTTTATTTTCACATCTATCATGAACTCTCATTTGTGTCTGTCTTCTCAACTCTGATGAAAAGAGATAAGTATCAGGTATCTACTTCAGGTAGATTTGTTTTCTGTTCTTCCTGTCCAAAATTAAGGACATGTCAGAGATTAAAGTGGAAAATTAAGTAGGTATTTGACCTATTTGATCTGTGTTAATAGCAAAAAACAAAGAGAAAAATAAGAGAGAATAAGTTTATTTTCAGAATAGTATTCAGAGTCAAGAGGGGTTTTTTTTTTTTTTTTTAAAGCAAATTAGCCCACTTAAATCCACCTGGTAATTCCTCAGTCCAGTCCCAATTATAGCAAGATCTAAGGGGATAGTAATTGTTATATGAAAATTCAGTTTTAAATCTTTATTTTGAAACTTTTGTCAAGGATCCCTGGGTGGCGCAGCGGTTTGGCGCCTGCCTTTGGCCCAGGGCGCGATCCTGGAGACCCGGGATCAAATCCCACATCGGGCTCCCGGTGCATGGAGCCTGCTTCTCCCTCTGCCTGTGTCTCTGCCTCTCTCTCTTTCTCTCTCTGTGACTATCATAAATAAATAAAAATTAAAAAAAAAACAAAACAAAACTTTTGTCACTTCAATGAAGTTTAGAAAAATGCTGTCTGCTCTGTGTGAGCTTCTGTTGGCTGCATTTTGGTGGAGAGCTAACAGCTTCTTGTAAGTGCTCCTCCTTATCTTTGTATCAGAAGCCTGTTTATCATACAATGTTTTAAATTTCTCCCCAATTCTTTACTGTGACAAGTCTAAAAGAAAAATAAGTACATTAGTTACTCTGTATCACAAAAGCAATAAAAGATGACCTGGCAGACTTAAACACAAGCAGTCTTTCTCATAGAGGAATGGCATTTTTCAATGATAATAGCATTTTTAGTAGAAGAAATTATTGTCTTGGTGGAAATGTCAAGGTGCCAAACTGAGAGATGTGTGCCTACATATAATTACCCAGTTACACACACCATGTAGCCATTTCCTACATCACTGGGACCATACTTTTCTGAACCAAAAAGTGGAACAACTGATTTGACAAAGGTTTCTTGTGCCACTCTGGGGTGTGAGGGATAGTCTAGGAGATGTTTGGGTACCAAACTGCTGGCATTTCTTGGATGTCTTAACAGATGGTAGAAACCATGATATTCAGACTCAAGCCTTGTTAGAGACTGAACTCCCCAACTCCTTCACATGTTGAAGCCCTAACCCCCCACTGTGTGGCCTATATCTGGAGCGAAGAAGTAGTCAATGTTTATGGGGTCATGAGGATGGTGCCCTGATCTGATAGAATTAGCATTATTGTAAGAGGAGACACCAAAAGGTGCCCACCTGCAAGCCAGGAAGGCCTTATCAGGGACCAGAACAAGTGGCGCTATGATCTTGGACTTTAAACCTCTAGAACTGTGAGAAATAAGTATGTGTGTCTGAAATTGCCCATCTGTAGTATTTTGTTAACAGTGGCTGGAGCTGACTGAGACAGGCCTGTTCCAGGGAACCTGAGGACTGAGAGGGTGCAGAATATCAGGAAGGAACCCAGTGGTGGTTCCCCTCTCCTGGATCATTCCAATAAGATTTGGTCATTCCTATGTTACAAAGAAAATTCTTTGGGCAAAATTGCCATATCGAGACATAAAATGGAAATATCCTCACACCCAGCATGTGAACTCCTAACTAATACTATATCCTACAGACAGACTCGCACAAGTACAGACAGTAAGCATGCCAGCTGTCCCTATGCCCGGTCCTAACCAGAGAAATGGAGACTGCCCACTGCTCAGCAGCAGTGGCTGGCTGGCAGAAAACTGACACTGAAATGTCCACAGTGTGTTAAAAATTTAGAAGTGCAAGATTTGCTTTAAGTAGTTTATAGACACATAGGATATTTGTGCTAGAAAATGTCTGCAAAGATGTGTACCACTGTAGAAGTATATGGTCAGTTAATCTACAACAAAGGAAGCAAGAATACATGATGGAGAAAAGATAGTCTCCCCAATGAATGGTGCTGGGTTCTGGATAGCTGTAGGCAGAAGAATGAAACCAGGTCATTTTCCTACAACACACACAGAAATAAACTCCAAACAGATTAAAGACCTAAATGTGAGACCTGAAACCATAAAACTCCTAAAGGAAAACATAGGCAGCAATCTCGTGGTCATCAGCCTTAGCAACATATCTGTGGATATATCTCAGGCAAAGGAAACAAAAGCAAAAATAAACCCTTGGGACTACACCAAAATGAAAAACTTCTGCACAGCAAAAGAAACTACCAAGAAAACAAAAAGGCAACCTACAGAACAGGAGAAAATATTTGCAAATGACATAAATGACATATCTGATAAAGGGTTAATATCCAAGATATATAAAGATTATATAAATCAATTCTGGAAGAACAATCTGATTAATAAGTGGTCAGAAGACCTGAAGAGACATTTCCCCAAAGACACAGATGGTCAAAAGACACATGAAAAGATGCAGAACATCACTAATCAGTGAAATGCAAATTAAAACCACAATGAGAAATCACTTCATCCTGTTCAGAATGGCTAGTATCAAAAAGACAAGAGATAACAAGTGTTGGAGAGGATATGGAGAAGAGGGAACCCTTGTTCACCGTTGGTGGGAGTGTTAATTGGTGTAGCCACTATGAAAAATGGTACAGAAGTTACTGAAAATATTAAAAATGGAAATCCCACGTGATTCGGTAATTCTACTGCTTTTATTTTCCCAAGGAAAATCGAAACACTAATTTGAAAAAATGCATGTGTGTTTTTTGTAGCATTATTTATAATAGTAGAGATATAGAAGCAGCCCAATGTCCATCCATGAATGGACGTGGTATGTATATAAATGGAATATTAGTCACAAAAAGGAATGAGATGTTGTTTTTTGTGAAAACATGGATGGAAAAAGCAATACAAATTATTTCGCTTTTATATAGAGTCTAAAAAAAATAAAACAAATGAAACAGACTCCTAAGTAAGAGAACAAACCAGTGGTTGCCAGAGGGGAAGGGGGAATGGGGGGATGGGCAAAATGGGTGAAAGGGATTAAGAGGTACAAACACAAAAATAATCTTTTAGGAAAAATACAGGACACATACTACAATTTAATAGCAATTGGAGGTAGGATTAAGATGATTTTTAGTTGTTTTCTAATTTTTAAATAATAACTGTGTACAAAAATAGATTTTCATTGCTTCTCATTCCAAATGAGTTCAAAACTTGTTACCAAATATATATATACAAATGCCTGAAATAATACATGTGAAATGAGGAATTTGAAAACATTCCTTCCCCAGGGGTCTTTGCTAATCTGCCAAGTTTCTCATTGAAGGACACTAGTGAAACCAGCATTTAGGAGCTTCCATACAGTTTCTTTTTCTGTTTCTAGTATTTGCTTAAGTTCAACTAGAAGCTATAATAGTACTATTTTTAACATTTTCCTCAAATATGTGTGTTAATACCCTTTACTTTGACATGCAGCATGATGAATTTCTTTTTGCAGGAATAGGTTTGTCTACAACACTTACTGACCTTATGTTTTACAAATGACCACCTTATCATTCTCTCTGATGTGCCACTTTTTTGCCTCTTGAGCAGTAACCTAACCAGTTTCTTAGGCTGTAAGTAAAACCTATTTTGTCATTGCCCAAATCCAGGGTTTGTCATCACATGAAGTTAGGGTTTTCTAAATCATGCTCCTTCTCTTTGGAATTCTGTATAATATTTACCAGTAAAATACATCTATTTATTTTTTAAGGCCTTACCTTTTGGAATTTTTTGCAGGTTTCAACAGCTGCCCAGTGTCATCCAAATAAAAAAAAAAGAGAAGATCTGTAGGACTATGTTGTCAGGCATGTGAACTAACAAATCAAATTTTCCCCAACACAGATTCAAAGAAGAATCCTCCTTGAGGAATAGGAGGATTCTTTCCCAAGCACTTTCCACACTTGACCTAAATATCAGCGAGAGAACAAGACAGCCATGGGCAGAGACAGGACAGGTTATGACAGGCCAACTCAATCCCACCCACTCTCTAAAGAAGTCACTTGATTTTGAAAGTACCTGTGCTTCTTCACAAAGGGAATAAAGCCATATTCCCACTGAAAAGATGGTCCTCATTAAGAAATAACAACTGCTTCAGTGAAATGATGGAATCTCACCATTAGGACTCCCTCACATTTCGTCTGACAACAGCTCTTTGAAGAGGCAATTTCGTCACTCTAGGATGTCCATTCATTTACTCATTCATCACATTTGCAGTGAACGCCTCTGTGGGAGGCGGCACTTTTGTAGGCATCAAGCCTGCAGCAGTGAGCAAAGACCAGCCTCTGACTTCTTGGGGCTCATACCCTTCACAAAAGGAGGAGAAATACCTAAAAGGGAGGGTCTTCCTCACGTCCTCTGAGTCATAAATGGCAGAACTGAGTCCTCTAGATCAGGAATCCTTAACCTGAAATCCACATTGCATGCTGTTGTGACGCTGCTGTTCTTGTGGCCATCCACGGGCTCCCTAATTAACCTCACCATATTATGAATAAGAAGATCAAACATTTTTTTTCCTCTGGTCTGGTCTATATTAAGCTTTTGTCAGACCCTCAAAGGAACAACTTTTAAAAAGTTAAAAGTCTCCTACATTAGGCTGTCTGTAATCCAGTGCTAAATGGTTTCCACAGGCCTCTTGCCATAAACATAACATGGAGCAATTGAGCATTCTAGGCAAAAACTGTCACCTAAAGTCACAGACACTTCACTGCCAAGTAGGCCTATGATCCCTCTTGCCTGCTTTCTTCTGAACAGAGCCCCTAGCAGCCTGCCCCTGTCTGATCTGTGCTGCCCCCAGATGCAGCCAATCTGCTCTGGACCTGTGTGGGGCAGCTGTCCCTGGTCGGGTGGTGGGTTCATGGCCTCTGTGAGTGCAGGGAGCTCATCTCCTGTGGACTCCTGGGTGAGGGGGTATCCTTGTTTAAGCTGTTTGAGTGACTGTGTCCATTACTTGCAGTCAAATCTGATCCTGACTGACAGGTTTTGTTTTGTTTTAACGTATATGAAAGCTTTCACCCTGAGGAAATCCACTGCCTGCACAACAGTGCGGTACCCCACCCTCAGCAGCTCCTGGGGGACTTACTTGAAATAAGCATTCCCAAGTGCTGCCTAAGAACTTCTGATAATTTTGGGCCCAGCTCTCATCCTCCATGTGGTTCTGAAGCCTCCAGAGACCCTCTTCATCCCACCATGCTTTCTGTAAGAACCAGAGGCCACACCAGTGCGCAGCCATGACCTCCATTTACAAATGGATGCAAAGAAACAACCCAAAGGCCTGAGGTTGTAATGTGATAAAGCCATGGTTCCTCTTGCAACTCTTGCTAATTAAACAAATATTTAGGGGTGCCTTGGTGGTTCGGTCAGTTAAGTGTCCAACTCTTGATTTTGGCTCAGGTCATGATCTCAGGGTCCTGGGATTGAACCCCACACTGGGCTCTGCTCTCAGTGAAGAGTCTACTTGTCCCTCTCCTTTTGCCTCCTTCTGCTTGTGCATGCAGTTGCTCTCTCAAAAAAAAAAAAAAAAAAAAAAAAAATCTTAAAAAAAAAAAAACAGACAAGAGAAATACGAAGTCCTCCAAATTTTTCCTGGAACTTAAGCATTTCCATTTTATACACATTTCCATAATCCTCTTATGCTGCTTCTAAGAGGTGAATTACAAGTTCTGCCCTCTAGGAATAAGGGACAGGGCTGCATCTTCTCCCACAGCACAGACAAAACCCTTCACCTGCCATGGGCAGCCCCACAGCCTACACCCCTCTACTTCATTGCTTCAGTGAAGATACACTGGTGTGGGTGTCTATGTCGTACCAGGGACAGGTGCTGTGTGCTCAGGTTACAAAGCACAAGAGTTTTGCTGACAATGAGCTCTCTGTTTGCCAGGGAAATCCACATAAGTAGATGAAGAGACAATTATGGTTCACTGACATAAGGGCTGAAGTGTACACAGGAAATATAGGTATTTCCTGACTTTTTAAAGTCATCTTCCCAGGGACACTGATCTATTTGGGAGTAATAAAATTTGGGATCCCTTGCCCCTGGCAACAGGAAGCCAAAGCTCAACACCCCATGACCCTGGTTTGGGAATGATGCAGAGGTGAGGCACAATGTGGAGCCACTGAAGGCAGCAGCATGTGGTGGCACTGGTGATAATGGCACCCAGTGGCAGGGCCCGGTGCAGCTTCCTGCACTCCACCCTGTCCATTGGTTCTGAGCCTCATCTCATTCTCTCTTCACGTTCATTCTCTGAGCTACTTATGATCCTTCCAATAATTTCCCTTTTCTGCTTAAGTCAGCTAGGATCAATTATCTGTTACTTAAAACCAAGAACTCCACAGGAAAACAGATAAATAGGGAGGGAGTTAGAGGCAACAGTAACAAGGAAATCTGGGGGAAGAAGTTACACTGGCTTGAGTACAAGTACCATTAGTATCCAGGAATAAGAATCTGGCAGCCTATACCCTATGGTGGTAATCATCTGTGGTCACCTGGAATCAACTATCCACTGGTTCAGGTTTGTGGAAATCACATTGCTACCACCATGGAACAATGTAAAAGGCGAAAGGAGTGCAAGATATGGTATGGGGTGGCAATTTCTAGCAGCACTGAATTGGAATGTAAACCAAACAAAACCTCTAAATTCTTAAAACCTAGAAACTGGGAGTTGCTATGCAAGTGGTAAAATTGTTGTATGGTCACATGGTGAAAATAGCCACAAAATATGAAAGTTGGTTCAGTAATATAGAAAGAGTGGCCTCTGTGCCAGAATAGAGGTATTTAGGAGTCTTTGACAGACTGGCAACACACCAGGCTGTCCCAACACCCACACCCCACTGATGCTCTCATGCCCTTCCCTCCCCAGGGAAGCAGATTCTCTCAGGCTCCTCCTAACCCACCAATGTTATCAGACCTGAAATACAGGTCGATGCTGGGAAGACTCGGCTTCCACAAAAGAACAGAGTCCTTTACCTGTCAGCAAAGATGAAGGGAAAAAATGGAGGAATGGGTTCTGAGTGTGGGAGTCTAGAGAATAAAATAGGCTGATTTTATGAATAATGTATTGGTTTAAACAAAGGGGAGGTTCTACTTGCTGATACAACTGGTTGGTAGGAGCCTGTATTCAGTAGTGGCCAAATGAGGTTGAAATATCCAAAATTCTTATCACACTTGAAGTGAGCTCTGGATTGGGCTGGGAAACAGCCCAGGAGGTGGCCACATCCTAGTCTTTGGAGCCTGTGAAGGTTACCCTATATGGGGAGGTAAAGGGTTTTGTAGACATGATTAAATTCATTAAATTCAGGGTCTGACATGGGGAGATTCTCCTGGGATGTGCAGGTAAGGGAAACAGGGAAGGGTTTCACCCCCAGTGAAAAAAATGAATAAATTCTCATGAGTAAATAAAATTTCATATTTTGTGTTCAGAAGAGAAGGTGACATGCAGACACCATCACAAGCCAAGGAAGCCTGCGGCCCCCAAGAGCTGGAGGAGGCCAAAAACAGATGGTTCCCCAGGGTCTCCTGTGGGAGCAAACCTTGCCGACACTGGCCTCCGTAATTGTAACAAGAGTAAATTTCTGTGCTTTTAAGCCACTAAACTTGTGGTCATTTGTCACAGCAGCCATAGGAAACTACCGTAGGCACCCTGGGTTTAATGGGAAAGGAGGACCCAGGAGTTTAGTGGCAAAGCCGAGAGAAGCTGACTGTAGCAGGCAGAAGGGCCAGGTGGCAATCAGAATGGCCTTCCTCCGGATGACTCTGGGGGTGACTGGTTACCAAGTGCCTGGGGCAGGAAAGGGTAAACTGCCTGCTAGATTCCTGCCTGCTTGGCATAATCAAACCCTACGTGAGGTCCTGTAAATATAGGCCTGATTTGAGCAGCGCTAAGAGATACCTGGCCCTTCAACCAGTTTCTAGACTAGAATGGTTTCACAGACCAGAGATCCTCAGCTGTCCAGGAGGATAGCTACACTCAAGGAACCCTGTGAGAACAAGTCTATTCTGTGACTTTTTCTGTAGGCATTTACTGCAGGTTGGCAAAGACCCACAAGCTCGACAGTTGGCAAGACTGCGCCTTTGTCAGGGTATGGAACCTGCAAGACTCCAGCTCACTGACGCTCTGTGAGCAACTGTGGAGTTGACAGTCTCAAGTAGAGGACACAGGGGACCAGCATGGGTGTCAGCAGTGCGGGGTGGTTTAGGGATGGCACTGCTGTGACCCTGAGTCATCTGAGATGACCCGTGCTTTGGGACCATCCAAGCTTTCCTGGGTGCTCCTTTCTGTGTCCAGCACCTGCATGCTGCCTCCACTGCCATCTGCTTGTGCCCTTGTATCCTAATGTGCCTTTCCCTACATCCCTACTTGTTGGAGGGTACAGCATCTCCAGCCCCATGCAGGCCTTCTGACCCCACAAGGCTCCCAGGCTCCACCCTCACCTCAGGCTGTGAGCCAGCTGCTCTAGACCAGTCTTCTCAGTGCCCTGACTGCCCGGGCCTCCCTGAGAAACTCACTCTTCACTTGAGAACAACTTAGTGTTCACTCAGCCTCTCTATTACCACTCTCTGCCTTTGAATACCACAGAAGCTGGCTGCTATATTCATTTCCTATCCCCGAACCTAAAGCTGGTTCTGACACACAGTGGGCACTTTCAAAGGAGTGAACAAATCCATGCATCCTTCATTGGTTCCACTCTGGGACCCTCCTAGGATAGAGCAAGAAATGTCTGACCGAGCCCCCAGACAGGAGGTCACGTGGCTGCATCACAGTTCTGCTGGGGGCTGGTGCAAACCCACAGCTTGTAGGAGTTCAGCCAAGTGGGGCAGCCCCTGGGCTCCCTCACATCCACCAGCCAGGCCTCTAGAGCCAGGAATATGGGCTTTCTTTAAAGAGTGAGGAAAGAGCAGCCATGGGAGCCTGAGACCACTGGAAATGCTGCAGGCACCCCCAGAGTGTTCCCCCGCCACTGCTACCACACTTGCCCTGCTGCTTCTTGTTCAGCTGGAAATCTGTGTGGATGTTCCTCACCTCTCTTGGGAGAGTTGTTCTAGGTGGAGAGAAAACTGTGACTTCCAGATAAGCTGTCCAGAGAAGCAGACACATGCCTTCTGGCACAGTAGTTTCCCACTGTGGGGGCCCATCACTGGTAGTCTGCTACAGCACCTGAATTGACAATATCCCTCTGTGAATTAAAAACAGCAGCATATTCACAAGCTGGTTGAAGCTGGTAAGGATCCATTTCACTACTCTCTCCACTTTTATGAATGTTTAAAATTTTTAGTAATAAAGTGTTTAAAAATTCATCTCAGATGGGGATTTTTTCCCACTTGGTTCATATGTTGACAGATTAATTGAATGAATTCTTAGTACTGATACAATAAGATGATGCTGGACAGTTCTATTCTAGTGTTTCATTTTCATTGTTCTAATTGCTGAGATCATGTTGATGTAGTAGGGACCAGAGGGGTCTTGTAATAGAAATACTACCTAATTCTTTAAGTTTCTTTCAAATTATAGGCCAAGTGTTCAACGTATCTATAATCAAATATTACTTGTAAGGGTTTTATCATTTGATAACTCTTTCAATCTTACTGAAAACAAAGACCCAACTTTTAAAAGGGTTTGCTATTCAGTTGGACTCATTCATCTTCTGTCTCTGGGAAGCAGACACAAAAAGCTCGCAACTCATTGTCATGAAGAGGTAGGCCAGGGCACCTGGGTGGCTCAGTGATTGAGCATCTGCCTTTGGCTCAGGTCATGGTCCCAGGGTCCCAGGACCGAGTCCCACATCGGGCTCCCCACAGGGACCCTGCTTCTCTCTCTGCCTGTGTCTCTCATGAATAAATAAAATCTCAAAAAAAAAAAAAAAAAAAAAGGAGGTAGGCCATAAAATCTTAATCTTTCACTATTACTTGCCCCACCAGTGGTCAAAATTCTCATTAGCCCGATTCAATCAGAGCATGAGGTAACAATGACATCCGGTATTTATGAATTACATTCAGTGTGCCAGTAACTTTACTAAGTGCTGTCTTACTCCACAAAAACCTTATGAGGTAAGTCCTACAAGTAAGCCCCATTTTGCACATGAGGATAATAGCTTGTTCAAATTCACATTCAGGCATGCACACACATACACAACAAGGGAGGCAGGTACAAATGTGGGTTTGACTTCACAGCCCAAGCTCTCAACCACTGTGCTCATCATCCCCAGTAGGAAAGTAGGTGTGTGCTCATCAAGCATTAAAGTTGTAATGTCCAAGAAGGTGGGTCCTTAGCTTTGCTGGTGCCTCACCTCACTTTTGGTGATGGCCAGGTGGTGGAAGTCCTTGCATGGAGAGGGAGCCTGTCTTCTAGTCTTAAACAGATCATAGGGTAGGAGAGAGGAGGTCATGAGCTCCTTCTGGAGTTCCACAACCACAAATAGTATGCATGGCCAGGGTGGTTTCTGTGCTCACCACTCTTGCTTTTTTTCTCACCAGCTTTTTTTCTCACAGTATCCTGTTCCAAGCAAAGTGCTCTCTGCCCCCAGCTTCACAGGAGCAAACAAGACTGTATGGAAGAGGGTTGACTTTCCTTTTTTTTTTTTTTTTTTTAAAGATTTTATTTATTCATAGAGACAGAGAGACAGAGAGAGAGAGAGGCAGAGACACAGGCAGAGGGAGAAGCAGGTATCATACAGAGAGCCTGACGTGGGACTCGATCCAGGGTCTCCAGGATCATGCCCTGGGCTGCAGGCGGTGCTAAACCGCTGCGCCACCAGGGCTGCCCGAGGGTTGACTTTCCATTGTCACTTACATTCCATAAAGGAACTCGGCTGGCCAGCGTCACGTTCCTGGTAGCCTGTGCCTGTTTGTGGAAAGGCCATTCACTCATGTAATCAGCCAGTGTGTACTGAGTGCGTACAATGTGCTGGGCACTCTGGAGCCAGGAGACCATGTTAGTTCCCACCTGCCACCCTCTGCTGGCTGTGAACCTTCGGTGGTCATTCAGCAGCGCCAAATCTGCCTGGCAGAAGAGAAAAGCCCCCTTTCCACCAGCATAGCCTTCTGGGGGCCTGGGCTGCCCCTCCTTCTCCTTCCTATAAGGAGGGCTCATGGTCCTCAGTCCAGTTCTTTTTTGCTAAGGTGGGAAGTCTCCATCTCATCCACTAGATGAGACATTCTGCTATTTGTTTTGTATATGCCCTGTAGCTTATAGGGCATACGGAATGTAGTTTTTTCCTCATTCCTATATTTGTTTCTTTTGCATGTAGTTGATTTTTTTAAGTGAAATGTTTGAATTCCTTCTTAATTCCCTTTTGCCTGTAATCTCTGGCAATTTTGTGATTACCATGGGGATCAACATCCTAAAGTTATTCTAATTTGAATTTATAGCAGCACAACTTCTATAGCAGAAAAACTCTCCTTCACAACTCCATCCCCTCGCCCCTTTGGGTTGTTGATGCCACAGAATTACATCTTTATACCTGTGTGTCCCAAAACATAAAGTAATAATTTTTAGGTGTGGGTGGGAGGTAAAAAAAAATAAATAAATAAAATAAAGTAATAATTTTTAAAAATGTGTTAGTCTCGAGAAGCCTGGTGGCTCAGTGGGTTAAGTGTCTGCCTTCGACTCAGGTCATGATCTCAAGGTTCTGGGATTGAGTCCTGCATCGGGCTCCCTGCTGAGCCCTGCTTCTCTCTCTGCCTGCTGCTCCCCTCATTTGTGCTCTCTCTCTGACAAATCAATGAAACATTTAAAAAAAAAACAAATAAATGCATTAGTCTCCTAAGTAATGTAGAAAACAAATTTTGGAGTTAAAAGCCAAGTTACAAATACTAGTTTTATAGTAGTCATTTTTCCTTTATATGTGTTAATCTTTTAAATCACTTAGCTAGGGACGCCTGGGTGGCTCAGTGGTTGAGCATCTGCCTTTGGCTCAGGTCATGATCCTGGGGTCCTGGGATTGAGTTCCATGTCAGGCTTCCTGCAGGAAGCCTGCTTCTCCCTCTGCCTCTGTCTGCTTCTGTGTGTGTGTGTCTCATGAATAAATACAATCTTTTAAAAAAATCACTTAGCTAAGAAAAAAGTACAGTTACAAACCATAGTTACAATAATACTAGCTTTTATAATTGCCCATATATTTACCTTTATGAAGATATTCATTTCTCCATATTGGCTTTGAGGTAATGTCTAGTGTCTATTCATGTCCCCCTACAGGACTCCATTGAGCATTTACTGAGGGGGTACAACTGGAGGTCACAGAATCACTCAGCTTTTTATTCTGGAAATGTCTTGATTTCTCCCTCACTTTTGAAGGACAGTTTTGCCAGATATTGAATTCTTGGTTAACAGGGTTTTTTTTTTTTTTTTTTTCTTTTAGCACTCTTAATGCATTGATCCAGTGTCTTCTGGCCTACAAATTTTGATAAGAAATCTGCACATATTCTCATGGAGGATCCCTTGTATGTGGTAATTTTCTTCTCTGTTATTGCTTTCAAGATTTGTTCTTTGGCTTTTAAATGTTTGATTATAATGTGTCTCAGGGTGGGTCTCTTGAGTTCATACTACTTGGAGTTTGTTGAACTTCTTGGATATTTATATTCATATATTTCCTCAAGTTTGGAAAGTTTTCAGCCATTTATTTCTTCAGATATTCACTCCTCCCCTTTCTCTCTTCCTTCTCTGGGATGCCCACAATGTATATGTTGGTCTACTTGGTAATGTCCTACATGTCTCAGGTTCTGCTCACTTTTCTTCAATCCTTTTTCTTTCTGTTCCTCAATCTGGATAATTTCCATTGTCCTATCTTCAAATTCATGAATTCCGCTCTGCCTCTGAATCCCCCTGGTGAATTTTTCATTTAGTTGTGGTATTCACAGCTCCAGAAGTTTTTAGGTTTTCAGTATCCTTGTTAGTATTTCCATTTTGTCCATACATCCTTTTCTTGACTTTCTCCACCTTTCTTTAGTCCTTTGAGCATCTTTAGGACCATTGTTTTAGAGTCTTTGTCTAGTATATCTGCCATTAAATCTTTCTCACAGATTCTGCTGAATTATTTTCCTTTGAATGGGTCTTTGTCTTGTAATATTTTGTGAAACACTGGACATTTGAATCTAAAATGTGTAACTGTGGAAATCAGTCTCCTCCTTCCCCAGGTTTTGCTATTTTTTGTTGTTTTCATTTTATTATTGTAGGTTCTGTGCTGAGATCAGCCTGAGGTATAAACAATGTCTTATGTCTCTTCTGAGACTTTCCTTTGGCATTCATAGCCACTTTCTAATTTTCCCTGTACATGGCAGCTGTTTTTTAATGTCCTAATATCTGGCTTCCCAGAGGAAAAGCAAAACTGAGGCTGGGGTGGGGGTAGGGTAGTAGTGGTGGTGGTGGTGGTGGGGAGTCCTGCCCTTTAAATCTCCTGAAAGTCATTTCAGCTGGAGGGAGAAGGGATTGCAACAATGAGGGAGATGCAACCAGAATGGCTGCTTGCCTCTTTGATCAAAATTAGGAATCAGCAAAGTGCAGATCCCCAACATTTGGAAGACAGGGTCCTTTCTACCCACCCTAGCTCCTGCATGTTGTGCGCAAGATGCTCACATGGCCGAGGGTGGGGATGGGTGCCACTGTGTGAAGAGCTAACATTTACTGTCCAAGCCTTCCCCTGCGAGTTGCAAGCTTTCAAGAGACTGAAGTTCCAAGGTTACATCAGAGAGGTTCTCCAGTGCAACTGTTGTCTACCTGGGGAACAGATTCCTGGTGCTTCCTACTCTTATCTTCCCAGAATTCTCACTTCTTGACTGCCTTTGATTTGCTATTTTCCTAGGTAGAGGCTAGTGGCTTTCAGTTAGTCTCTTCCACTGTAATAGCTCTTACCCCACAGGCCAGGGAACCCATGTGGGGATACTGCCAGTTATGGAACATAGCTACTATAATTCTATACTTTCCAAGCTGGGGCAATAACCACAGGACGGTTTATGGGCCCACAGAGCCAGTTGAGACAGCCCTGAGCTGACACTGTGGAAACCTGACCTGCATGAGCCCCTGCTTGGAATGGAGGGCCCACAGGGACACTTGGGGTCTCCTGAGATCACTCCAGTCCAGTCCATGTCCAGGTATCCCTGAGGGTCTATTTCCTCTCCTCAGCTCACAGTTGTCCTGCTCCAAAGCCATCAGTCCCTTGGGTGAAGGTTAGGAGAAAGGCTAACTATAAAGTTTTGGCAGTGTACTTGGGCCCTTGCTCAAGGGGACCAGGACTCCCCTGCATCCAAAGGGTTCTGGGTTTGTACACTAGCTCAAGTCTGGGAACTGACTGAAGGGCCAGGGTTCTCTGTTTTTGATTCAAATACGACTTTTGTTCACTTGACTTACAACTAACTCTTCCAATTATACAAATCAAGAATTTACTAGGCTTCTATGTATTTCATCTAGTCTTCTTATTGGTCCATGGCAAGCATTTGCAAGAGATCAGCTAGTGATAGAAGCAAGTTAATTAACATTATGCTCAAGCCAACTAAGCCACTAATTGGTCAGGATCAAAAGTGTTGAAATGTATTTATTATTCTATCCCAACTTTTTTTCAGTTTTAGTCTGGAGAACTTGTAATGTAAACATAGCATTCCTGCACTGAGTCAACAGTAAAAGAGGCCCAATTCATTTGTATAGGGTTTTCTCTTCTTTCTCCAATTCACTTAAAAAAATTTTTTTAAAGATTTTATTTATTCATAAGAGATACACAGAGAGACATAAGCAGAAGACGCAGACTCCCTGCAAGGAGCCTGATGTGGGGACTTGATCCCAGAACCCCAGGATCATGACCTGAGCCAAAGGCAGATGCTCAACCACTAAGCCACCCAGATGCCCCATTCTTTCTTGTTCATAAAAAAGTTTGGGAAGAGTAGCCCTAGGTGGAGAGAATTGTGCTAAGCTTGCTTAGTGAGTAGCAGTTGTATGTGTGTTTTTAAGACTTGTCTATTTGAATGCTGTATGTTGGCAAATTGAACTCCAAAAAAAAAAAAAAAAAAAGACTTGTCTATTTGAGACAGAGAGAGATTCAGCAGAGGGGAGGGGCACAGGGAGAGGGAGAAGCAGACTCCGACTTCCCCAGAGCAGGAAGCCCAATGCAGGACTTGATTCCAGGATCCTGAGATCATGACCTGAGCTGAAAGCCGAGGCTTAACCAACTGAGCCACCCAGGCATCCCAGGGTGGCAGTTTAATAGGAAACAGGGAGCACTTTCTTGGGGGGAAGAAAAAACAATGAGCAGAGTGGGGTTTGAAGGTTGCTTGAGTAAGGTCTGGTTTGTCAACAGAAGACCTTAGTAACTGGACCTTAAATGTGCAACATAAAATCAGTCTTGTGGAGACCTTATTTCAGTGTGTAAAGGGTGAATGTGAATTGACACTGAATTCCCACACTCTAAGCAGTCTACTGTACTAATAGATTTACACAGTGATGAGGGCCTAGACCAGTAAGGTGGCAACAGATGTATTGCTGAAGAAACCTGTCTTGCAATAAGCCAAGCAGAGGAACCAAAACCCCAAATTTCAAGCCCAGGTCTGGTCCCAATTGTCAGGCCTTACGACTGTGGCAGTTTAAATGGCAAAGGAGATTTAGGTTTGCTAATCAGCTGACTTTACAATAGGAAAATCATCTTAGATTATCTGGGTGGCCTAGTGTAAACACATGGAAGATGCTAGGTGCTAGGAAGGGCACCATGAGCTGATAGAAAATGCAAAGCAAAGGGAATGGATGCTCTTCTAGTGCCTCCCTGCTGACACCCTGGCTTTGGCCCAGTGAACTATAGAAATTTAAGAAAACAAATTTATGTTCTAAGCATCTGAATTTCATGTAGCTTGTCGCTTGCTTAGATCCAACATGGTAAGCATCCTTCTATGTCTTCATTCAAGCCCATGGGGTATAGTAATTACTTAAAAAAAAAAATCTTAAAAAACAAAACAAGCAGTATCTGCTAAAGACATCCCAGTTCACAAGGGGTAGTAGAAGGGGAAATGGAGGGGGATGGGGTGACTGGGTGACGGGCACTGAGGAGGGCACTTGACAGGATGAGCACTGGGTGTTATACTGTATGTTGGCAAATCGGACTTCAATAAAAAAAAAAGAAAAAAGAAAAAAAAAGACATCCCAGTTCAGGTAAGAGTCCAATTAATGAAAAGGAAGTAGGTCACCTAAAATATAGTGGTTATCAGGTCCATGAATGTTGAGTGAAAGATGGTACATATTTCTTATAATTTTCTAATTTTCTCATATTTATAGAATTTCTCATATTATAGAAAATCATTGGACTGAGTTTATTTAAAATAGTTATAATTACATAGGAAAGTAAGAAAATGAAAATGTAGACAGGGTCACAATGACTAAAGGCATGTGACTGTACAGGAAGCAAATTGCCAAGGTTTAAAAAAAAAAAAAAAAGTATTAGGTTATCCTGATCTGAGACGTAAAAGAAAAAAAAAAAGTAGAAAGCCACAAATGAAGTGAGGCCAAGAACACAGTGGCTTAACCAAAGGCCAAAACTATTTGTGCATCTTCAGCATATCCTGAAGCATATCCTGATATACATATCCTCTGTATTATGAAAAAACCCACATGAGATGGCAAGTCAGGGGATGTAGTTGGCTCCACCTTGAGTAAAGATCTAGGAAGGGTTCTGTGAGAAGTGTGCACCAAAAGTGTAAAGTCCTAAGGAAATAATGTCACACATAACACAGCTGGTTTGAGACTGCAGGCTTCAAAACGGTTTCTGCATGCTCCACACCTTTGTATGTTCGTCATAATTTTAATCAAGCCAGCATTGATGAGAACAGGACTGTCTTATCCAAGGAACCCTACCTGTCCTACTTGCTGGCCTAGAAGGAAATGCCAGCACTGGAAGCTTGTTCCGAAGGGACCCAAAATAAACTGACGACAGCTTAACTACTCACCCAGGTGGTGAGACCTGGAGCCTGTAAGTTCTTCCCAGTATTCTATAAACACTAAGTCTTCTCAATTGGCATATTACTTTGGAGGTTATGAAAAAAAGTGCTCACCGTTCAAAAATGTCTAGGAACAGCTTAAATAAACGTAGTCTCTCAACCCTTGGGTGCACAGGAGAATCCTTATGGCACTAAATGCTTCACACTGTTTACACAAGTCCACCAGGTTGTGGATCTTCCACAAGGAACACTGCCAAGTGTGGCATTTCCTTCACTTACCTGACCACAGAACTGAGAAAACCTAGCTTTAGGAAATGCTGCTCCAGATAGGAAAATTAGCATGCTGAGAACAGGGGGAACAAGAAAGAATAATGGAATCTGGGTGTCATACAATGAAAATTACACAAAAGAATACACACACATGAGGATGCTGCTGACATGATAGCCTTTGCTTTTAATTTGGTTGATACACATTTGACAAAATAGTTTAGAACAAAAATAATCAACAAACAGGCACAAAGTATTTACAGTTAACAACTGTGGAAAACATACAACTGACATACTCTCAAACAGAAATGTCTACTTAAAAAATTTTCTACTGTGAATCTGGAAGACTCTCAGTTCCTACTCATCACCAGGTCTGAAACCCCACAGGTGACGTGTGAGGCGCAGGAGCAGCAAGTGCAGTTCTAACACATTTGGCGGTTAAGGATCATCTATAGGTGTGGGCTCACAGGGAAGAGAAGAACCAGAACTGGGGGTGGGGTGGGGAAGGCGATGTAGAATGGAAGACTCCTCAGAAGGAAACAACTAAGGACAAGACCGAAGTCACACTCATCTTTCCCAGTTTCCTAGAGGAAGCTGCAAACCTTTAAAAACTTACTCTACATCTCTTTTAGCAGAAAATCAGCAAACCCTGAGACTCTAATTTTCCATGACGTAAAAGCTAATAAACATCTAGAACTGCTCAAGATTTATAAATAACTTCATATGATCAAATAGGAACTTCAAAATAACTTTTATGATCTGAAAATACATTTAAGAGAAAATTTCTGAAATTTTTCATACCTAATTCTTAAACATTCCAACTAATAATTTCCATTGTCTGGAGTTAGTTCCACAAAAAAAAGATACAGACACTTTGATTAGATGTTTCAAATTGAGTACAACTTGCTATTGATTGTTAAGTGGACCACCTACATTTTCATATTATTCAAATATATTTAAAAGGAATTAGAGAAATTTTATCCATCTGGAATACAGTTATGAATTTATTGACTTACAAGATAGTCACATAAACAGAGACCATGAAAAAAAGAACCAAATGCTTATTCTCTGTAACACTACTGAGACAATTAAACACAATACACCATACACATCAACATCTACTGATCCAACTATGCTATTAACTATGCTTTACAGTTTCAACAAACAACTTTGTAGATCATATATCCACACCATGTGTAAAAATCAAATTTGCTGCTCCTCCAGTGGCTGTTCAAGAGCTTCCATTAGCTTTTTATTTGCTTCTTCATTATGCCGGCTTTGACAGTGAGTTAAATGTTTTTTAAAGCCTCTTGGGAAATTTGATTCAAAATTACAACGTGGACATTTAAGTAAACTCTGCCCATGGGCTGCTACATGATTTTTAAGGAGAGATTCCAAAAGAAAAGCCTTTCCACAAATTGTACATTTGTAAGGGCTATGAACATTATGTTTATTAACCAAATGATGCAAAACTGCACCTTTTTTCATAGCTCGACAGCAACAAATTTTGCAATAATACTTTCCTTTTCCACGCTTCATATACTTTGCAATCTCTTCTTCAGAGATAAAAGCCTCTTTCTCTTCAGTAAATTGTAACACATTTTTGGACTGCTCTGGATTAGTCATATCCATTTTGTTCTCTTTACTGAAATCAATAGATTCCACATCTACCTGCTCTTGATCACTGCTTGATTCTTGGCCCTTGCTGTCTATCACATCTAAATCTGCTTTTATATACTCACTGCTACTAAGCTCAGCATCTGAGTTCTCTTGGTTGTCTTTCTTGAGCTTTTTTGAGGAAGGAAATAAAGTGTCTTCTAAGAGTTTTTTAGGTGTAGCTAGTAGTTCTTCTTGAACCAAAATATCACACTTTTGATCATCTATGGCATCTGTCTGTAGTTCATCACCAAGCTCAACTGCCTTCTGAGACTCTGAGAAGATAGCAGATTTGGGAAGTTCAGGGAAAAGGGCATGTTTCCGGGGCTCTGGAAAAAGAGCACGTTTTCGTGGTTCAGGAGAAGCTGGAGGGGCTGTTTTGGTGGGCTCAGAAAACAAGGCAGGTTTTCTAGGTTCAGTATCAAGAGAGAGAACAGGCTTCCAGATATCGGAACCTGCTTTAGGGGACTCAGATGGTCCAGAAGGTTTCCGGGTCTCAGGGAAGACAGGTTTTTGAGGTTCAATAAAAAAGGAAGACTTCCAAAGGTCAGGGGAACCACCACGGGAACTCTTCTGGGACTCGGAAAAATCAAGTGAAGCAGGAGAAGTTTTTCGCTGATCAGAAGAAAGCTTCCAAAGCTCTGGAGACCCTGAAGGTTTTCTGAGCTCTGGAGATCCTGCTGGACTGCGGATCTCTGGGGACAATGGTGGGCCTGGTTTGCGAAGTTCAGGAGACAAGGGAGGTCCTGCTTTACGAAGCTCAGGGGACACTGAGGGAACTGTCTTCCAATGTTCAGGTGACAAGGTGGGAGCTGTCTTTCGGAGTTCTGGTGGGCCAGACTTCCACGCCTCAGGAGACGCAGGGGGAGACTTCCAGGAACCAGGTGAAACCGATGAAGACTTCCAGGATGCGGGGGACACAGAGGAAGTTGGTTTCCATGGTCCAGGTGAGATAGAAGGAATTGGCTTCCAAGGACCAGGAGACACAGATGGAGCAGGTTTAGCTGGCTTCCAAGGTCCTGATGATGCTGAAGGACTAGATTTCCAAGACCTCGGGGACCCAGGTGGCCCTGGCTTCCAAGAACCTGGTGACACAGCTGGGGCTGGTCTCCTGGGCTCTGGAGAGACAGCAGGGAATGGCTTCCAAGGTTCAGGAGATTCCGATGGGGATGGCTTCCTTGGCTCAGGGGAGATAGTCCGGGCTGGCTTCCGAGACTCTGGAGATGCAGTTGGGGATGGACCCCAAGGTTCTGGAGAAGCAGCTAAAACTGGTGACTCTGGAGACGAGCCTGAAGGTGGCCCCAATGTTTCTGTGAAATGGGAGTGTTTTTGAGGTTTAGGATTAACAAGAGTGGCCTTTACTGGCTCAGGAGATATAGGACCAAGTTTCTGCGGTTCTGGAGAAGGAACAGGGACTGGTTTCTGAGATTCAGAAACGAAAGGGACTGATTTTGGAAGTTCAGGAGAAGAAACAGAGGCAGATTTTGGAGGCTCAGGAGAAGGAAGAGAGGGTGTCTGTGGCTCAGGAGAAACAACAGGGCCAGGCTTCTGAGGCTCTAGGGAAGTGAGAGGTGTAGGTTTTGGTGATTCTGGAGACAAAATCGGGCCAAGTTTCTGTGTCTCTATGGAAAGAGCAGGTATAGGTTTTGGGAGTTCTGCTGAATTTGAGGACATTTTCTGGTGCTCAGGAAGAGGAGGGCTTTTCCCAGGATCTGTTTCTTTGCTTACTGGATTTTTTGGTTTCTCATTCCACTTCTCTGGGCCTGCATGTTTGGATGTAATGTGATAGTACACATTAGAGTACATCTTGCTGGTGAAGAAGCACTTATGGCAGTGAAACAGCTTTGCACTTTTCTGGTAAAAAATCATTTTACCTAACCCACCAGCATCCATTTCATCACAAAATTCTGGATGGATGGTACCCATGTGGATTTGTACATTTTCATAATCTGTGCCTCGAAAACTGCAGTGGTCACACTCCAAACGTGATGATGGTTTACGGACTTCCTGGAATACTTCCATTTCTCTCTCTGTCACAACACACACGATTATATTCTTTAAAAACTTTCAACAGTGCTGCAACAAAGTAGAAATTAATTATTTTCAGGGAACCTAATTTTGAATAAAGTGCTGTTCTCTGTCGTAAACCTGCATAATTTTAAGTCTCATATGGCATGTACATTTATCAGATAATACCTTAATAGAGATTTTGAAGAGAAAAGAGAGAATGAACTAATTTTTAATCTTCCTAACACTATGACTCAGTATTACTTTTATTTGCAGATGAAGAAATAGGTTCAGAGGTGCCTTACCCCAGTAATAGGACTGCCAGTGACCCAACCTTGATCCCAGAATCACCTAGCACATGCCTTACAGCCTGACTGTGAAATCTGGAATGAACAAGCAGTCAACATATAAAGCTGAGCCAACATCAAAATTAAAGCTAGGCAGTTTAAGGCTGAGCATGAAACTAGATCCACTTCAGAAATACTTTAACTAAAATTATGAAAAGATGGCTTTTAAAAAATATCAAATTATTCTGTAATGTTTTATCCAACCTAATATAAAGTATTTCATTCATTCATTTCATAAATGAATTATTTTTTTGTGCCCTACTTTTCTAGGGTTTAAAGGGTGTCTTAAAAAAAAAAAAGAGGTGTCTTATACTTGGTGGTTACATTAGGTGCAAAACCAACTGTGAACGTAGAGAAGGCTGTCAAGGAAAGATGCTCAAGCATTGATCCTGAATGATGTAAAGGAGTTTGCCTAGCAAAGGGCAATTCAGAGAGATGACTAACCCTTAAGGTAGGAACTTGCTTGTCAGTAATTATGACTTTTTAAAAGTTTAAGCAAGTCTTCTAGGGTGGTAAAAAGTAACAGGAGCTTATAGCTAAAAATGGGATATTAAACACACTGTTCTGCAACTTGTTTTCATTTAGGGAAGAGAAGATGCTTCAGGAGAAAGAAGACCAGCTCCTGAGGCTTCACGGTGAGAAGTGGAGTTTCAGTGATTCTAGAAACCAAAGAAGGCCAAGTTTCTGTGTTTCTACCTAGAGTTCTGTTTCTACTTATACAGAGAGCAAGCACTAAATCTTCTTGTGCATATCTTGAGTGTGAGGGTATTTCTGAAGAGAAGATTCCTAGAAGTGAATTACCTGAGCCAAAGGTGATTTACATTTATAATTGATAGATTTCACAGAAGTCTCGAAAAGTTATAATACTATTATGTACCAATCAACAAATGTATATACCGTGGACAATTCCCCAACTCCCTCACCAATACTGAGTATTATTAAACTTCTAATCTTTGCCACTTCTTGGGTGAAAATTGGAGTCTCAGCATTATTTTAAGGTGCTTTACTTTAATAAGAAAGAGTGAAGGGATCCCTGAGTGGCGCAGCGGTTTGGCGCCTGCTTTTGGCCCAGGGCGCGATCCTGGAGACCCAGGATCGAATCCCACATCAGGCTCCCGGTGCATGGAGCCTGCTTCTCCCTCTGCCTGTGTCTCTGCCTCTCTCTCTCTCTCTCTGTATGACTATCATAAATTTAAAAAAAAAAAAAAAAAAAAAGAAAGAGTGAAAATTTCCCTTGTTAGCCCTGTGTATTTCTTTTGTAGGATGTGCCTTCTCCTTTTAATTATTTGTAAATAGTATGCATAAAAGAAATCAGCTCTTTTATTGAAAATATTTTCATAGTTTATCATGTCTCTTGACTTTATGGTATGTATATGTATATATATGTGCGCTTTTTCACACACAACTGGTTTATGGAAAAATTAAAAACTTAAAGGTGTCTTCCTTACGATTGTTATAAATTATGCTTTCCTATTCTGATACTTTTTAAAGCAGTCAATACTTTTTTACTATGATTTTGAGGATTTCATTCTTTTTACATTTGTACTTTTTTGAGGGAGGGAAAGGGACAGAAGGAGAGAGAGAACCTTAAGCAGGCTCCATGCCCAGGGTGAGACAGCCCAACATGGGGCTCGATCTCACGACCTTGGGATCAAGACCTGAGCGAAAACCAAGAGTCAGACACTTAACCGACTGAGCCACCCAGGCACCCCCTTACATTTATATATATATATATATATATTTTTTTTTTTACATTTATAGTTTTACTTTATCTGGTAAAAGGAGGGAGATAGGGATTCAGCCTATTTTTTCATCCCAAACAGACAATTCAGTGGTCTCTGCAACCCTTTTCCTCACTGATATGTAATGTTCCATTTTGCATTTACTAAATTTTGTGTTGATAAATCCATTCTGGATTCTAGTCTTTCTTTTTAAAATTTTTTTTAGGCAATCCCTATCTTCAAAACAGGGCTCGAACTCACAACCCTGAAATCAAGAATCACATGCTCTTCCAACTGAGCCAGCCAGGCATCCCTGGACTCTTCTATTCTCTACCATTTCCATCTTGTATGCTCTTCTCAGCATGTGAACTCAACAGCTGCCAAAACAGATTCTGTAACACAGTTGATGAGTTTATCCAAGTGGATCACAAAGTCTTTTCTCATTAAATTATGTCCTATCCTTTTTTTTTTTTTTTTTTTTTTTTAAGGAAGGCGAGATTTACATTTGTGTCCAGGAAGTCAGAAGCCCCTTTGCGCTTCCTTTTTTTTTTTTTTTAAGATTTTATTTATTTATTCAAGAGACGGGGGGTGGGGGGCGGGAGGCAGCGGGGAGCAGACACAGGCAGAGGGAGAAGCAGGCTCCATACAGGGAGCCTGATGTGGAACTTGATCCCAGAACCCTGTAAAGGATCTATACCTTAAAAACGATAGAACTCTTCTGAAAGAAATTGAGGAAGACACAAAGAGATGGAAAAATATTCCATGCTCATGGATTGTGTAAGAATGAATATTGTGAAAATGTCAATGTTACCCAGGGCAATTTATACGTTTAATGCAGTCCCTATCAAAATACCATGGACTTTCTTCAGAGAGTTAGAACAAATTATTTTAAGATTTTGTGGAATCAGAAAAGACCCCGAATAGCCAGGGGAATTTTAAAAAACAAAACCATAGCTGGGGGCCTCACAATGCCAGATTTCAGGTTGTACTACAAAGCTGTGGTCATCAAGACAGTCTGGTACTGGCACAAAAACAACACATAGATCAATGGAACAGAATAGAGAACCCAGAAGTGGACCCTCAACTTTATGGTCAATGAATATTCGACAAAGGAGGAAAGACTATCCACTGGAAGAAAGACAGTCTCTTCAGTAAATGGTGCTGGGAAAACTGGACATCCACATGCAGAAAAATGAAACTAGACCACTCTCTTGCACCATACACAAAGATAAACTCAAAATGGATGAAAGATCTAAATGTGAGATAAGATTCCATCAAAATCCTAGAGGAGAACACAGGCAACACCCTTTTTGAACTCGGCCACAGTAACTTCTTGCAAGATACATCCACGAAGGCAAAAGAAACAAAAGCAAAAATGAACTATTGGGACTTCATCAAGATAAGAAGCTTTCGCACAGCAAAGGATATAGTCAACAAAACTAAAAGACAACCTACAGAATGAGAGAAGATATTTGCAAATGACGTATCAGATAAAGGGCTAGTTTCCAAGATCTATAAAGAACTTATTAAACTCAACACCAAAGAAACAAACAATCCAATCACGAAATGTGCAAGAGACATGAACAGAAATCTCAGAGGAAAACATAAGACATGGCCAACATGCACATGAGAAAATGCTCTGCATCACTTGCCATCAGGGAAATACGAATCAAAACCACAACGAGATACCACCTCACACCAGTGAGAATGGGGAAAATTAACAAGGCAGGAAACCACAAATGTTGGAGAGGATGTGGAGAAAGGGGAACCCTCCTACACTGTTGGGGGGAATGTGAACTGATGCAGCCACTCTGGAAAACTGTGTGGAGGTTCCTCAAAGAGTTAAAAATAGATCTGCCCTACGACCCAGCAATTGCCCTGCTGGGGATTTACCACAAAGATTCAGATGCAATGAAACGCTGGGACACCTGCACCCCAATGTTTATAGCAGTGATGTCCACAATAGCCAAACTGTGGAAGGGGTCTCGGTGTCCATCGAAAGATGAATGGATAAAGAAGATGTGGTCTATGTATACAGTGGAATATTACTCAGCCATTAGAAACCACAAATACCCACCATTTGCTTCAATGTGGATGGAACTGGAGGGTATTATGCTGAGTGAAGTAAGTCAATCAGAGAAGGACAAACATTATATGTTCTCATTCATTTGGGGAATATAAATAATAGTGAAAGGGAATATAAGGGAAGGGAGAAGAAATGTGTGGGAAATATCAGAAAGGGAGACAGAACATAAAGACTCCTAACTCTGGGAAACGAACTAGGGGTGGTGGAAGGGGAGGAGGGCAGGGAGTGGGGGTTACTGGGTGGCGGGCATTGAGGGGGGCACTTGACAGGATGAGCACTGGGTGTTATTCTGTATGTTGGCAAATTGAACACCAATAAAAAATGAATTTATTATTACAAAAAAAATAAAGATTTTATTTATTTATTCATGAGAGACGGGGGGAGGGGGCAGCGGGGAGCAGACACAGGCAGAGGGAGAAGCAGGCTCCATACAGGGAGCCTGATGTGGAACTTGATCCCAGAACCCTGGGATCATGCCCTGGGGATAAAGGCAGGTGCTAAACCGCTGAGCCACCCTGGCGTCCCTGTCCTATCCTTTACGAAAAGTATCAGCTACCACCAAGAGCATTTAATGTGCTCTGTGCTAATAGTAATTACAGGGTCAAAATGTATTCCTTCCAGGTTACTGCTCCTCAAACTACAATACAGATTAGAGATACTTATTTATATTAAGAGGATCCCCTTTAATAATTTCAGAAACAATAACTTAAAAAACTGTACAGTATTTCTAATTTTGAGAACTTGTCTTGAAGATGTTATTGCCTACAACACTGTTTTCTATCACCTATATTACCGGTTTATTATTTGCATTTGGGGGTAGCAGTTTAAATATAAAAAGGTGACAAGACAGTTGAGGAAACAAACGAGTGCTTTTCAGAAAGTATTAGCTCCTTCAGGAGCTTCAGGAGCTGCAACTATCCTGGCTTTCAGAAAATTGTTTTTAGGGCTCTATGGGCTGACTAAAAAAAGAATATAATCACTGAATACTGAATAAAAAAAATCTCTGAAACTTGCAAACATAATGAAGATAACATGTAGAAAGAATGTGCAGGTTAACGATCCACCTAAAACCCAGTGTCTCATAAAAGTATAAGAATGTTATAAGAAAAGGCAGCGATTTCTCAATAACCGCATCTGGCCTAAACGGCCACAATCAACAGTCAAGGGATGTTCATAAGGGGGACATTACATATTAAAAACCATCATTATAGTATAATAAACCCTAAGTTGCATATATATGACACAGAGGTTAAGACCTCAGGCTTGTTGGGTTTGAGTGAGTCCTGGTTCCAGTATATGGCTTTTGTTAGGTTGCTGAACTTACGTTTCAGGTTCCTGGACGGATGTTAATATTTTGTAGCATATTTAGAACAGTATCTCATGGTGAACTGTCGGTGTCAGCTATGATTATTATACTAGAAACTACAAGGGCATCCTCTAACCAACAGTTCAGTTTCTGGTAAGTAAATATTGCCCAATGACCTTGCTAAAGTTATGGCTGACCAGCACGCAGTATCTCATCTGAAATATACTCAAGTCCTATTTATGACAGGAAGATAGACTTTGTACTTTCACAACTTGCGTTTCTTAAACTTAAACTGTTAACTATGAAACTTTTCCCATCTTCTCAAGAAACTAGTGTAGAGTGGGAGAAAGTATCTTACTCAGTACCTCTCTATTGTCTTTGCCTAATTTACAGTCCTATCAACAAAACAACTTTCATTTCCTGTATGTTAACTCATCAACTTTTTACCAATACTAGTTCATAAAATAGAGGTTATCAATAAGCCCAATAAGTGTATAATACAGGAATCAGATTATGAACTTTAAGAGTAAAGCATTTTGTTCTCTTCCTACAGAAATTACTGAGCACACTATTCTGTCATCAGGAAAGTTTTTAAAAAATGCTTCCATGGCATGCCTGGGTGGCTCAGTTGGTTAGGAGCCCGAGCCCACCTTTGGCTCAGGTTGTTATCCCAGTGTCCTGGGATGGAGCCCTATACCGGCTTCCTGCTCAGTGGGGAGTCTACTTCTCCCTCTGCCCTCCCCCCACTCATGCTCTCACTCTCTTGCTAATAAATAAATCTAAGGGAAAAAAATGTTTCTGGCAAACTTACCAAATGAAAAAGAAAATAAAACCACATCTCATAAATTGACATCTCTAACATTAGTGCAACAACTGGAGAACCACACCCCCTGTTCCCATTCCTATGAAAGAATTGTGGTTCCTTTCCTTTCTTTTTTTTTTTTTTTAAAAAAATTTTATTTATTTATTCATGAGAGACACAGAGAGAGAGAGAGAGAGTGAGAGGCAGAGACACAGGCAGAGGAAGAAGCAGGCTCCATGCAAGGAGCCTGATGTGGGACTTGATCCCAGGACTCCAGGATCACATCCTGGGCCAAAGGCAGGCACTAAACCGCTGAGCCACCCAGGGATTCCCCTTGTGGTTGCTTTCTATAGGCAAAACTCTACCACTATTTCTGCTTACTTCTACTTTCCATTGGCTGTATCTCTGTTTCTTGCCTCTCTGGAAATTTTACACTAACCCTACATTTTATTGCTGCTTCTGTAAATTAGTTTATCTTTTTTTTTTTTTAAAGATGTATTTATTTATGAATGATAGACACACACACACACAAAGAGAGAGAGATAGACAGAGAGAGAGAGAGAGAGGCAGAGACACAGGAGGAGGGAGAAGCAGGCTCTATGCCTGGAGCCCGACCTGGTCAAAGGCAGGCGCTAAACCGCTGAGCCACCCAGGGATCCCCAATTAGTTTATCTTTGATGAATACCACTTGCCCTAATTCCTGCTGCTTTTGCCTCCAAGTGGCCCCCAGCCACCTCAGCTTGGATTCCTTTTGTCCTTAACTGCTGCATGTTAAATCATCAGCTCTCTCACCCTCCATGGAGTGCCAATCAGTTCCTCACCGATCCTGCTCCCTCTCAATCTGTGTTAATTCCGATGGCTCCCTAGACTTGGGTGTTTCCCATCTCCCTCACCTGCCCCTCTCTATTTCTTCCTCTTCTTACCATCAACTCTTCTGGCCAGTCTCAAAGTGTCTATTTCCCAGCCTCATTATCAGACCCTAGTAACCCCTTACTCAAAAAAATTTTTTAAAGAATTGTTTAAAATTCACTTCTCAAACCCCAAACTCTGTCATATATATGCATACCTGTCACATCTTCATGCATCATTATGTATGCACATATGTGCTTTTGTAGATTTTCCTTAGGTGTAAGCACTTCTCAAAAATGTTCACATCTTAAACATACTCTCCTAATTGTTATGAAGCAAACAAAAACAATATGCAAAGTAAAGCTGGTAAAATAACACTATAAATCCAGGCCAATTCCCTTTAGAGCAGGGAAGAAATAAAGACCAACAATACTTTCTCTGGTAGACTTACCAGTTTATCTTCCTAGAAGCCTTGAAAGTATGTCTTCAAAGGGCAAGCAAGTCTACATGGCTTCTGAGTTAATTATAGAAAATAGTTTGTAGTACATGAAGAACAAAGATGAGAAGATGGACCTGGAAAAAAAGAATAAAGGAACTGTAATCAAAACTACATTTCTGTGATAATCTATGCAAAAGAACTCTGCCTATTTCTCTTGCTGACCTGCTCCCTGCCAACAGTGACTGGGGTCAATCCACTTGCTTTAATGAAATAATACCAAAGATAACCATGGATACTACCAATGACACCACCCACATCTTATTCCATTTTAAAATCCAGGACCGAATCCTGAACCCTTGTCTATAACCACAGCAAATTCATCGTCTCACTTCAGCTGCCGAGACCACAGGATACAGGAGCAGCTGATGTTTTGTCCATTATCCAAACTACACTGCAGAGCAGTAAAGTAACAGGTAGTGAGGAAGGGACAAGATTGTCCACAGGACCAAGGGGCAAAGAAGGAAGAGGCATCAGAGGATAAGGAAGGACAGTGGTGCTCCAGTGACTGCACAGCCTCTTCAAACATGGATTTCAGAGAATGTGTCAGGGTCCGGGTAAGCTGTTGACTTGAATAGCAAGAACAAAACTGGCCATGAACAAGCCAGGGGATAGTGCACAGCACACCACTCTACCCATGGTCAAGCTGTAATGTGGATAGCTGTGCTGTCTGTGCCTCTCTAGCCTTACTTCCTCGCCATCCAATCGCCATACTGTTTCCAGTCATCTTCCAAATACAACCTAATGCCATTGGCCTGCTCACAGTTCCTCAAAATATCCCCCAACACCTACAGAAGACAAAACCACGGTATATATAGCCCTTCACAATCTGTCTGTCCCCTGACTGGACTTCATTCCTTTAAATACAAACCTAGCCTCTGGACTTTCACACAGGCATTTCCTCTACTTTATACTCCCTGGCATGGTAAGTTTACACACTCGGCCATCGGGCAAGTTTCTCCATCCTTTAGGAAGAATTACTTCCTAAAAAACAATGGCCAACACCCTCCCCAACTCTCTTTGTGTGCACACCTTCCACGTAGGCATTACTCTCTTGCACTACAAGAGTCTGGCTCTCAGAGGGCCTGTTCACCCCTGTAACCCTTGCACATTCTTGGCACATGGTATATGCTCATAAAGTATCCGTTCGTTACCTCTAAACATCCCATCATGAAGACTAGAGACTTGATCTTAGATTCATAGGACTTTAAAACTAGAAGAGACCTGTGCTACCATCTAGTTTACAAATCATTGTGATTCAGAGCAGAAAGACCTCAGGGATCATCTACTTTGAAACTTCAATTTATGGCTGAGAAATTCAAACCTAGACATTAAGTAATTTGCTCAAGATGAAGCAAGTAATCAGCATCTCACAAAGGACGAGATTAAAGTTCTGTCATCTACCTAGGTTCTTTCTAATATATCTTGACTAAACTAATACACTAGAACCTAGAAGATCTTGACAAGCTAGTGTAATGGACAAAATCAGTAATACGAATCGACAGAGAACTGCACTCCATCATCTACATCAGACAGAATGTCCCAGTGGATCACTGTCTCCAGCTCTGGGCAGGAAGGATGAGTTTAGAATACTAGGCAACATGCAAAAGAAAGCAACCAGGATGGCAGGCAGTCTTTAAAAACATGTCTTGGGCAGCCCAGGTGGCTCAGTGGTTTAGCGCTGCCTTCAGCCCAGGGCCTGATCCTGGAGACCCGGGATGGAGTCCCGCGTCCGGCTCCCGGCATGGAGCCTGCTTCTCCCTCTGCCTGTGTCTCTGCCTTTCTCTCTCTCTCTCTCTCTCTCTGTGTGTTTCCCATGAATAAATAAAATCTTAAAAAAAAAACACACACAAAAAAACATGTCTTTTCTGAGTACGGAAACTGACTAATTTCAAGTGGAAGAATTATGGGTAATATGTAAGGTATCCTAGAAGCAACAAGTGGAAGCCAGCAGGAAAACAGATTCCAGCTTAAGAAAAAGTTTTACAAACTACTCAATCATGGACTAGAATGAGTTGCATTCCCAGGTAAGAGCCCTCCATAACCGCAAGCCAATGGTCAGTATAGGACTGAAAGGATCCTCAGATGACTTGAGTCTAAACTCTCCACTTTAGAATCGAGAAAACTGATGCTGATGGAGAAAAGTGCTTGGGATCACAACAGTTAGGAAGGTCAGAGGATGCCTGATCCTGGACCTTTGCTGAAATACCATGACGTCTTTCCCATCAGCATGCTGCAGAATTCAGCTCCTGGGTAGACGCTGGACACTGAGATTCCTTCCAGCTTTAAGATTCTAGCCATTTCCCACCCTAAATTTCAGAGCTCCTAAGCCTGACTATGAAAGTAACTCTACAGTGTCCACACTAACAAGTTTCTCTCATCCTACTTCCTGCCTCTACAGACTACATGCTGTTCCTAAGAGAGGTTCTAAGTAGTTTGCCAGTCCACCACATCACACCTATCTCCTATCCAACAGAAAAAATTCAAAATTCTCTACTTAAAAAAAAAAAAAAGTTTAAAAGAGGGAAAGTTCTGTACTTTCATTTACTTCTTTCCTCTTGTGCACACAACTTCTATCACTAACATACTGTATTAGTACATTTGTTACTACTGAAGAAGGAATCCTGATATATTTACTAAAGTGAAGTTTAGTTAGAAGTCACCTAACCTGTTGTCCTGGCCTATGGGTTTCCACAAACAGTGTCACACACCCAGCATTACACAACGGAACAGAATAATTTCACAGCTGTGACAGTCCCTTGTGCTCCTCATAACCACTGCTCTTTTTACTGTCTCTGTCGTTTTGCCTTTTCTCAGACTTTTGTTTTGTTTTTCTTCGGATTTTATGTATTTATTTGAGAGAAAAGGACAGGGACAAGCAGACTCTGTACTGGGCAGACAGCACTACCGCAGGACCCAAGATGTCATGACCTGAGCCTACACCAAGGGTTGGCGACTGGACGGGCCGCACCACCCAGGTGCCCCCCCATGCATTTAAAAAAAATCATGGTAAAATACAACAAAACTTACCATTCTAATTTTGAAAAGCACAACTCAGTGGCATTAAGTACATCACAAGGCTGTACAACCATCCTCATTACCCGTTTCCATGACTTTTCCAGAGCACAAACAGTGACCGGTAATTCCCCATTTCCCCCACCCCCACGAGCCCCCGGTAATCTCTATTCAGTTTTCGGGCCCCGGGGGGGGGGGGCTCACACGTGTGTCCTTTTGTGTCTGGCCGACTTCACTCCCCACGTCTACACCACAGCAGGTACTGGAATCGTTTGTATTTTCAACTCTGAATCGCATTCCACCGCAAAGACCACAACCGACTCGATGGACACTCGGACTATTTCCCCCTTTGGCTCCTCTGAACAAAGCTGCCGTGGTCCCGGCTTCAGCTCTTCGGCGTGAAGAGGCAGGAGCGGGGCTGCAGGATCCCGGCTGGCTCGCGGGCTCGGGGCCCTCCGCGCCCCCGCGGACCGCCCCCCCCCCCCCGGCAGGGCGGCACACGCTCGGGTTTGCGCCCCCCTGACCGCCGGCGGCCGCGCGCCCGGAGTGCCCCGGGCAGCCCCCGCTTCTACCGAGCGGACCCACGTCCCGCGGCCGCGTGCACGCCGGGCTCTCGAGTCGCCGAGGCGCCGCTCTCCGCGCACGCCGTGGACACCAGCCCCGGCCGGCTGCTTCGGGGCTGCCCAGCCCGTTTCCAAGCGGCAACAATGACAAAAGCGCGCGCCGACCAGGGCAGCGAGAGCCGCGTCCCGAGTCGAAGTGGAGCGCGTGCCTCCTTCGCGGGGCCCGCCCGGCCCTCCCCGAGGGGAGTCGCGCTGCGCTTCCCGCCCCCGCCGACGCCGACGCCGCGGGGCCCGCCTCGGCCCGAGGCCCACCCGCCCGCGGACTCGGCGCAGGCCGCTCCTCGCCGCACGCCCCGGGCGGGCCTCCTCAGAGGGACCCGAGCCGGCGACGGCGCCCAGCCCGGACGACGCCCCGCCCCGCTCCTCACCGGTGGGCCGCGGCGACGTCCACACCCGAGAAGGACGGGGGGAGCCGGGCTCGCAGTCCCGGGCTGCTCCGCGAGGCCCTGCGGCGCGGCGGCCTCCCGAATGGCGGCTCGGCGCAGGCGCGGGCTGCGAGCGCGCGGACGTGCGCGCCGCCGCGGGACGAGCCGCGGGGGCCGCTGGGAAGCGAGTTTGCGCCGCGCGCCCTCCGGCGCGGCCCAATCCGGCCGCTGCTCGCCGGGCGCCGCTCGGCCGGGAGTACGCAGGCGTGCGGAGCAGTCCGCCCCGCCTCCGGAAGTGACGCGCCCGGCGCGACCCCGACGGTGCCTGCTCCTGACCGCCTGGCGGGTGCGGCTGGGCCTCCGGAGCGGCGGGGCCTCTCTCTGCTTCTGCTGAGCTCTGGGACGGGGCTGGGCCCGCCGGGCCTCCGCGTCGCTCCGCGCTCCTTCCCGATCGCCCGTTCTCGGAGAATGGAGGGCGTGCTTTGGGGCTTGTCCGGTTCTTGCAGTGTCTACGTAGTCATGGGCGCATTTTAGGGAATTTTGGGGTTTTTGCTTGTGTGTCAGAGCCATCCACATCCGAATGCGACTAGATCCAACAGCTTCAGAAGAAAACTCTCCCCAAAATTTAAAGATTGAAAGGCTTGGAGTCGTGTTTCTCGCCCGTGCTCCGCGGGTGGCTGCAGGCGCCTGCCGGGGCGTGACGGCGGCGTTGCCGGGGCGACCGCGGCCCGGGGCTGCGGCTGCGGCTGCGGCTGCGGCTGGGGCGAGTGGGCCCCGGTCCTCCGGCGAGGTGAAAGGAACGAACCTTTTGGAAGCTCTTCACGAAGAGAATTTTCTTCGAGTCCAAACGAGGACAGCTGCCCAGGATCTAGCCTTCTCCCGGAGACCGTGCCCTGCTAGGGGAACGTCTGCTGTAGGGTCCCACACGTGACAGCAGAAGTCACGAATTAGCAGACGACTTTTCGGGAAGTTGCAGACTTTTCGCTTCTGGTACAGGCAGGGCTGTGTGACTTTGATCTTCACGGGGACCCAAGAAGTATCTTACTTTATCTTTTCTGGTCAGAAGGGCCCTTTTTGGTTATTTTCTGTAAACGAAGCAGAGGCACAGTATGTGCTGGGGCAGAAACAGAGCCCCTGCCCTGAGGTTTTCGCAGGTCATGTTGACCTTGGGAAATGTGAGGTACAGCTTCCCCGAAGGCCCAGAAGTAGGTCCCCCACATATTAAAACTGTGTGGAGGTTCCTCAAAGAGTTAAAAATAGACCTGCCCTACGACCCAGCAATGGCACTGCTGAGGATTTACCCCAAAGATACAGATGCAGTGAAACGCCGGGACACCTGCACCCCGATGTCTCTAGCAGCAATGTCCACGATAGCCAAACAGTGGAAGGAGCCTCGGTGTCCATCGAAAGATGATGAATAAAGAAGATGTGGTCTATGTATACACTGGAATATTCCTCAGCCATTAGAAACGACAAATACCCACCATTTGCTTCGACGTGGATGGAACTGGAGGGTATGATGCTGAGTGAAGTAAGTCAATCGGAGAAGGACAAACATATGGTCTCATTCATTTGGGGAATATAAATAATAGTGAAAGGGAATATAAGGGAAGGGAGAAGAAATGTGTGGGAAATATCAGAAAGGGAGACAGAACATAAAGACTCCTGACTCTGGGAAACGAACTAGGGGTGGTGGAAGGGGAGGAGGGTGGGGGGTGGGGGTGAATGGGTGACGGGCACTGAGGGGGCACTTGACGGGATGAGCACTGGGTGTTATTCTGTATGTTGGCAAGTTGAACACCAATAAAAAATAAATTTATTAAAATAAAATAAAATTTGAAAATGCCCTTGTCACTCTATCTGGGCCGACACCTCCCATTCTCCCCAGTCCCGACTGTGGTATGAACAGTTTGTTCACAGTTGTTTGTTATCTCCTAACATAACAAGACTTTCTTCAGGGAAAAAGGACAATGACCACTTCATTAAATACACAAGGAAAAGACAAACAGCTTGTTCCCCAGAGAAGAAACAGAGATGTCCAATCAACAGTGATAGAAATTCGATCTACACGTTTTAAGCTATGGATTTTAAATGTAGAAAAATGAGAGACTTTTCTCTGATCATTAAGTTTTGCATCCGCACTTTCAAGATCGTTACCTTCAACAGGAAGTTACGTCGTCAAATTCAGTATGGACATCTATGTAGTGCTGTAGGTCCCTACTTGAACAGTCTCCTAATAATTGCAAGTGTTGCTGCTGTGTCAGTATTACAAAGTCACTTTCTTTGTTACCCCGAAGGCCCCCTCCTAGAAGTCATGTAATTTGTCATTCACATCACACAATTGCTAGTTAAAGAACCTGTGCAAAGACCTGAGACTTGGCTACATACCAGTGTCTGATTCCTTCAGTTGCTGAAGAGCCGTTGGCAGACACGCACTTGTTCTGAGCTCTACTGTCTGCAGCCAGGAGTCCCTGGGATCTGGAGGTGGTTGCCAAGTGCATGGATGCCTCTGGACCACTGGAGTTCTGGGTTTCTGTTCTTTCAGAAGCTTCTTTGGAGCTTTTTACATTTGTTTTGAAGTCCAATTTCAGAAACAAGGTTCATGGTGGCTGCAGGCAAGAATTTGAACAGCTGATGTACTGTTTTTCTTCAAGTGTTAGACTGAGTTGATCATTTCAACAGAACTGTGAACAAATCAACGTCTAGCATAGGGCAATTCTTGGAAGCCAAATATAGATCGTGACAGGGCAGTAGTTGAGTCTGTTATATTGAGGTTTTCTTGATAAATAAACAACAAAATAACAGCAAAATGCTCTCTGCCATTATTTTGGATTGAAATTATGTAAAAAGAGCTGTTATAGGGTATATGAATAATTCAAGATGAATGCTTCAAAGGGCACCTGGGGGGCTCCATCAGTGAAGTGTCTGCCTTCAGCTCAGATCATGATTTTGGGGTTCTGGGATCAAGTCCTGTGTCAGGCTCCCCACTCAGCAAGGAGTTGCTCCTCTCTTCCTCTGCCCCTCTCCTCTGTGCTTTCTCTTTTTCATATAAAAATATTTTTTAAAAAGGATAAATGAATCAGATGAACTCCCATTTATTGAAATCTTGGTCTTTTAGAGTCTGTCAGTATATTGGCCTAAAGTTGAAGTAACCCAAGAAATTAGCCTCCTAAAACCCTAGGCCGGGATCCCTGGGTGGCGCAGCGGGTTGGCGCCTGCCTTTGGCCTAGGGCACGATCCTGGAGACCCAGGATCGATTCCCACATCGGGCTCCCGGTACATGGAGCCTGCTTCTCTCTGCCTGTGTCTCTGCCTCTCTTTCTCTCTCTGTGACTATCATAAATAAATAAAAATTAAAAAAATATTTAAAAAAAAAAAAAAAAAAAAAAAAAAAAAAAACCCTAGGCCTTACAGACTTTTATTTTTTATTTTATTTATTTATTTATTTATTTATTTATTTAATTAATTAACTTTTTTATTTTATTTTAATTTATTTTTTATTTTTTTTATTTTTATTTTTTTTACTTAGACTTTTAAAGTCCAGGTTAACCCTCCTATTTAGTGCATACTTCTTAAATTATTTGGGTGTTTTCTCAACTCATACTAGATTCCAGGGCCCAAGCTTGAAGTACAGAATAGGGGGAGGCAGGTGAGCTAAAATCGCAGCACAAAGTGATCACCTCAGGAGGAGTCCAGCACACCTGAAATGGCTTTGGGCATTGTCATCTGTTACATGTTTCTAAAAACTAATGATGTTAAAAAAAAAAAACAAAAAACTAATGATGTTGAGCCTGTGTGCATACTCAAAGCATACACAGAATCACAATCGCAAGCAGTGCAGTTTGTCAATTGAAGGTCTAAAATCATACAGTTTTTGTCAGAAAAAGGCAGATTTAAATTTTAATTCATGCTAGAGCATTTTAAGGTACATCTCAGGAACATCATAAAAATGACTGAGAAATGAATATACACACTTACACATGGTAACTGTGGTGTTGTTTCCCAGTATGTAATTCCTGAGAATGGCTCTCTACCTGCGTGTGTGTTTAGCCCTCTTGAGGTCACATCTGGTCCTTTGATTCATTCCAGCAGCAGGGCTGCTGAGTTTTAGGTCTCTCTGGTTTTCTGTCTTTCCCATAGAATATGGAAGTTACTAATACTAGTATTGTTAGAAAAGGATGGTAGCAGGGATCCCTGGGTGGCTCAGCAGTTTAGCGCCTGCCTTCGGCCCAGGGCGTGATCCTGGAGTCCTGGGACAGAATCGAGTTGTGCATCAGGCTCCCTGCATGGAGCCTGCTTCTCCCTCTGCCTGTGTCTCTGTCTCTCTCTGTCTCTGTCTCTCTCTCATGAATGAATAAATAAAATCTTAAAAAAAAAAAAGAATGGTAGCTTGTTCTTGGGGTAATTAGGAATAAGCATTGCTCAATTTCAAAACAAGAAATTCAGATATCCCTAGTTCTCACATTTCTCTTTGATGCACAAGGAAGCAACTGTAGAAGCCCACTGTAATCTGGGATAGAATTGCGTCTCATCTTTTGCAAGGATGCCATGGGGGGATAGAACAAACTGGGACACTCCTGCCTTTCTATGCCTTTCATTTTGACTAGCTGGGAAGCTCTCCAGTCACCATATGAGAGTGGATTTTAGGTGAACAAGTGCCTGGAGTAGCTAGAAGGCCACCCTTCTCTGTCTTCAGGCTAGGCCCTGGGCCTTTTGGAGAGATTAGTGTGTGAAAACGGTAGAATCCATTTATCTTGCAAATGCATTGTACTTCCTGCCTTATTTTCGGTTTGCCATCCAACTCTGTGATAGCACTGGTCTTACCAACATTAAAGATAACTTTTCTTTTTTGTTGTTGTTGTTGTTGTTGTTTTAATTTAAAGACTTTATTTATTCATTAGAGACACAGAGAGAGGGAGGCAGAGACATAGGAGAAGCAGGCTCCCTGCCGGGAGCCCGATTTGGGACTTGATCCAGGACTCCGGGATCACGACCTGAGCCAAAGGCAGGTGCTCAACCACTGAGCCACCCAGGTGCCCCAAAAGATAACTTTTTTTATTGTCCCGTGAATGGTTGGAGGCAAGTGGAAATTTCAGAAGTCCAGAAAAAGGCCTAAGGGAGATGGATGTGTGTTCTGCCACAGAAACCAGATAGCTGTCTTTACTAAGGCTACCAACTTCTTTTCAAATCTAAAATTCAGAAAATGCCACAAAACCAGACACTACAGGGACCAAACTTTGCAACTTTTGCCTAGACTGACAGGTGATGATTCACTGCTTTTTTCGTACTCCACAGGAAGCAAGGCTTCCAGACTGTGGGGGCTCCTTGAGGCATGTCATGGATGATTGGGGACCCCAGAGTCATCCTTGCTGCCACAGGATTTGTCCAGTGACCACATGCTTGCTGTTTGCCAAGGAATAAAGCTCCCCATTGAAAAAGCCAACAAAATTCAGAAGGTTTGAAATGCTATGGAGAAGAGGGAAACATGGAACTTGGAAATTAGCTGAATTGTAGCTGTTTATAAACACCTGAAGCTCCGGTGTTAGGCATGGTCTCAGAGAGCTGCATGCATGACCCAGGGTCTGTGGCCTTTGAAATGCCTGCCAAGTGTGGATTCTGTGCTGTGGAATAATCTTGAGCCTCCCACTGCTTCACTGAGCAGTAATTTCCTAGCCAGTCCTTGCATTTGGCCTCTGCTTTTTTGTAAAGGAGAGAGAAGAGAGTAGAAAAAGGAGCCAGTTTGTTCTTTGGGGATGGGTGATTAATGTGGTGGAGGCGAGGGCACTGGAGTGACTCCTGGACTCTCTCCTCCCAGGGACACAAGTGAGGTCTGCATGGCTCCAGTCTCTGAGACGTGAGGATCTGATGCCTGAGGCAGGAGCCTTGAGTTCCCTACCAACAGCAAAGTTACTTTTTGAGCAAGTCGAAGAGCATCTTGCCATCTTGCATCTCATGGGAGGACAGTAAGAGCACTGGATGGGCAGCTGTAGCCCCTGATCTTAAGTGAACCTCTTCCTTTTCTTGGGATTCAGATTCCGCAGCTGCACATTCAGCCACCAGTGATGCAGAATCTGATGCTTTCCCAGGCTGGCATTTGTTCTCACGTCCACATCCAGCACCTCGGCTTGCCTTTGGGAACCACAACTCACTTGCCTCCCATCCAAACAGTTCCAGAAGGCAGACCCCACATTCCACCCACCTCAAAGATGGGCATAGGATATAAGTCCACCCAACTCCTTGCTCCATCCTTTGAGTGCTTTGATTGCTTCAAAGAGGAGCATGTGACCAAAACCGATCGGTCACTTTTTTTTAATTGGTCACGTAAAGGTATGGCTTTTTTGTGAAACTCAAAAGGAAGAAAAACCCTTTCTTCCTTCTTCTTCTTCTTCTTCTTCTTCTTCTTCTTCTTCTTCTTCTTCTTCTTCTTCTTCTTCTTCTTCTTCTTCATTTTTTTTGATATTTTATTTATTTATTTATTCATGAGAGACACAGTGAGAGAGGCACCAGCAGAGGGAGAAGCTGACTCCATGCAGGGAGCCTGACATGGGACTCAATCCCAGGACTCCAGGACTGAAGGTGGAGCTAAACCAGTGAGCCACCCTGGCTGCCCAGAAAAACCCTTCCTATTAGAATAGAGGTAAGTGTCCGCCTGGAGTTGCTGGAAGTCCCAGATGCAGTGAGAGAGAGACTGTGCCTGTGAATGGGGCCACTCCAGAGGGCTTAGTAGAATGGAGGGTTAGAGACAGTCCCGGTCATATTGTCAGAGTGTGAGCCTCTGGGCCTGCCAGATCCAAGCACATTCTTAAACTTGTCTCTTGCAAGTATTAATTTATTTCTAACATTTAAATATTATTTTATCTAACTTCAGTAAGTGTGTCAAGTCCCTTGCCATCCGAAAAATGCTAGTCTACACAATAGTCCCTGAGACTCCCTGCGCATGGTGTCCTCACTGGGTGGGCCATGGCCAGGGAGAGGAAGACAGTGGGTGCAGTCAGGTCTCAAGGGAGCTCCAGAACAGCTCTGTCTCTGTTCCTTCTCTGTCCCCAGAGTGGAAAACCCCAGAATAGCAAGAGGAGAACCAGCAGGAGGAAGAGGTCCCTGGATGGCTATTTGGTCTGCTTGTTTTTTCCTTATTTTAGGGCCCATTTTGTTAATATGTATTTTTACTAGGAGATCACCTATTTCTTCTAGGCTTCAGTCTGATTTCTCCTCTCTTTCAAGTTTTCTACAAAATTGCCACAATTAATGAACAAATATTGATATGTTATTATTTACTAAAGTCCATACTTATTCAGGATCCCTCTGCTCTAACTTCACCTGCTCCAGTGATGCATGCACCACATGACACGTGGTCATCACGTCTCTTTAGGCTCTTCTTGACTGGGATAGTCCCTCACGCCTGTCTTGTTGTCATTGTTTCCACCCTGACAACGTTGAGGAGGACTGGCCAGGTATTTTGTAGAATGTCCCTTATTGGGATTTACTTGGTGTTTTCCTCATGACTAAACTGGGTTTATTGGTTCTGAGGAAGCAGGTTATGGAGGTGAAATGCTCTGTCATCACGTTACATTAAGGGAACATGCTCTGGAGGCCATTGTTCCCTTTGGTCACCTGGCTGAGGCAGCGTTTGTCAGGTTTCTCCACATGAAATTACTCTTTCCCATGTGCACAGTGTGTCTTGTGAGTAGGAAGACACTGTGCAGAGCTCACATTTTAGGAAAGGGGAGTTAGCTGTACTGCCTTTGATGGATGGCTCAGTGTCTACATCTATTATTTGGAAATCTACATAAGTGAGGTCTATTTGACCCAATTTATAAAAAACAATATAATCTGTTAATAAAAATACAACTCAGTGATTAAAAAGGTCGCATTGGCTCTATTCAATGATTCATGTGTTGGGCAGCATCTCATCTAGCAAATAGAAAGGAGCTCCTTTAAGCTGCAGGAAAGGAAAGATTTTTAGAGGTAGAAAGAATTGAAAAAAGAAAATTATCAGCAAGGGATTTGTTTTTTGTTTTATTTATTTATTTATTTTTTAAAAATTTTATTTATTTATTTATGATAGTCACACACACACAGAGAGAGAGAGAGAGAGAGAGAGGCAGAGACACAGGCAGAGGGAGAAGCAGGCTCCATGCACCAGGAACCCGACGTGGGACTCAATCCCGGGTCTCCAAGATAGCGCCCTGGGTCAAAGGCAGGCGCCAAACCGCTGCGCCACCCAGGGATCCCCTGTTTTTTTGTTTTAAGCAAGGTCACCCTACAAAGGGGAACAGAGGGGCCTATCAGTAAATTTTCCAGGTTGACTGGTTAAAGGTTACATGGGGTGTGTGTGTGAAACTGCTATTAGGTTACATTGTAAAGCTTGCTTCACTGAGTCTCTCTCTCTCTCTCTCTCTCTCTCTCTCTCTCTCTCTTTCTCTTTGTAAAATATTTATTTATTTGAGAGAGAGAAAGAGTGCATGGCAGTAGAGAGTGGAGGCAGGGGTGGGTAGGAGCAAAGGGAGAGGGACAGAGAAACCCAAGCAGACTCTGTGTGACTTAGAGCACACACAGAGGCTCAATAATGAAATTGAGACCTAGAGAAATAAATGACCAGTGCAGGCAGTTTTTATACTTTTAGACAAAGACATAGTAAACCTGTGTGGAATTCACAGGACAAAGAAAACAACCTTGGGAGCTTCAGTTAGTAAGGGATTCTATTTTTTTTAAATTTTTATTTATTTATGATAGTCACAGAGAGAGAGAGAGAGAGAGGCAGAGACACAGGCAGAGGGAGAAGCAGGCTCCATGCACCAGGAGCCCGATGTGGGATTCGATCCCGGGTCTCCAGGATCGAGCCCTGGGCCAAAGGCAGGCGCCAAACCGCTGCGCCACCCAGGGATCCCAGTAAGGGATTCTAAACAGAATTTGGGCTGAGGTAAATTAGTAAAAAGAATAAGAATGGTTGTTCATACAGCCTTCGTGGTTCTAAATTTCCCATCTCTGTTGATAAGGAAGTCTTTTCACCTCTTGGTACAGGGAGATCTCCACATGGGATATTTATTTCCTGTGTCCAGGGTGATTGGAATGGAGGATGGGGGAGGGTCTGAGTGTCCTGGCATAGGCTGATCATTTTATTCAAAATGATCAGTATGCCAAAGTGGCACATTTAAGGCAGCCTGCTCTTGGACCCTATGCCATCCTGGGATATACCCACATCCTAAATAATTTAAGTAGATTATCATTACTGTATGGGATGTCAAAATACTTAGATTTTGATAGATGCATAGTGGAAGGTATAAATCCCTAAAATATCATGGAATACTTCAAATCCCCCATCTTTCAATCCTGTTATCCTGTCTGTAGTTTTGCCTTTTCCAGGATATCATATAAATGGGGTCATACAGTGTGTAGCCTTTTCAGACTGGATTCTGGCACTTACCAAAATGCATGTAAGATTCATCTGTGTCATTGTATGGGGTGATGGTTCATTCCTTTTTATTGCTGAATAGATAAACAGAAGGAAAACAAACAGAAGGTTAATAATATGCATATATCCTGTTTACATGGGAGATGCCTAGCAAAATGGAGTAACTCCCTGAAGTGGCCTAGCCATCACCCTAAATGCCATCTTCAGCTAAAGACAAAAAATTTGGGTGGTGGGAAGGACAATTAAGGGATTATCAAGCCAAGCACAGTAAAGGAGGGTGTGTTTGTTACACAGATTCAAGTCTGTGCCTCCTCCTTTGGTAAGAGTGTCTATTCCTGGTAGAGAGCGGGAGACATGCTTAGGAACGGAGCTTTCTTTTATAAGTGTACATTTCACTTACCAAATGGCAACTTCTGCTCAGTTTTCAGAGACCTCCTTGTCTGCTGTTTCTTAAAATTAATCAGCCCCAAATAATCCTTGTGCCAAAGAGGCACATTTGAGGTAGCATATTCTGCTTTCTTCACGTCGATGCGCCCCAGTTTGCTTAGGGATTTATTTATTGAAGGACATCCTGATTTCTTTAACTATGAGATATAGAGCTGCTGTGCATAACTACACACGAGTTTTTGTTTAGAAATAGCTCTTAAAAGCAGTTGTTGAAATACCAGAAGTGTGACTGTTGAAATTTATTTAGCTTAGGGAAAAAACTGCTAAACTGTGTCCCAAAGTGGCCATATGTGCATTGACCCAGTGTGAAGGACAGTTGCTGTTATTTCTCTCACCTTCCAGCAATTGATATTCTTGTTTTATTTATTTTTTATTTCTTTATTTTTTTTATTTTTTTATTTTTTAATTTTTTTAATTTTTTTATTTTTGCGGTTTAGCATTTCTAATAGGTATGCAGTACTATTTCACTGTTTAAGTAATTTTGTAATTTCCTAGTGTTAGTGGATGTTGAGCATATTTTGTGTCCTGATTTATTATCTGTACATCTTCTTTACCCAGGCATCTATTCAGATATTTACCTGTTTTTGATTATTTCCTTTTTCTTGAGTTCTGGGTTTTGTTTTGTTTTTTTTTGTATATTTTGAATACAAATATTTTATCATAAGTGTGTCTTGCTAATATTTTCTCCCAGTGTGTGGCCTGGTTTTTAGTTTTCTGAGTGAAGTCTTTCACAGAATAGAAGTTTTAATATTAGGAAGTTCATGGTATCAATATTTTTCTTTTGTGGATTGGCTATTGGTGTTGTGTGTTAAAGGTCCTCAGCAAACCCAAGGCCATGTAAATTTTCCTTTATGTTTTCTTTTGATATTTTGATAGTTTTGCATTTTAAATTTATCTACAATTTTGAAGTTTGGTATAAGTTGTAAAGTTTGTATCTCCCATTATTTTTTTAATTTTTAAAAGATTTTGTTCTAACTCTCTGAAGAAAGTCCATGGTATTTTAATAGGGATTGCATTAAACGTGTATATTGCCCTGGGTAACATTGACATTTTCACAATATTAATTCTTCCAATCCATGAGCATGGAATATTTTTCCATCTCTTTGTGTCTTCCTCAATTTCTTTCAGAAGTGTTCTATAGTTTTTAGGGTATAGATCCTTTACCTCTTTGGTTAGGTTTATTCCTAGGTATCTTATGCTTTTGGGTGCAATTGTAAATGGGATTGACTCCTTAATTTCTCTTTCTTCAGTCTCATTGTTAGTGTATAGAAATGCACTGATTTCTGGGCATTGATTTTGTATCCTGCCACGCTGCCAAATTGCTGTATGAGTTCTAGCAATCTTGGGGTGGAGGCTTTTGGGTTTTCTATGTAGAGTATCATGTCATCAGCGAAGAGGGAGAGTTTGACTTCTTCTTTGCCAATTTGAATGCCTTTAATGTCTTTTTGTTGTCTGATTGCCGAGGCTAGGACTTCCAGTACTATGTTGAATAGCAGTGGTGAGAGTGGACATCCCTGTCTTGTTCCTGATCTTAGGGGAAAGGCTCCCAGTGCTTCCCCATTGAGAATGATATTTGCTGTGGGCTTTTCGTAGATGGCTTTTAAGATGTTGAGGAATGTTCCCTCTATCCCTACACTCTGAAGAGTTTTGATCAGGAATGGATGCTGTATTTTGTCAAATGCTTTCTCTGCATGTATTGAGAGGATCATATGGTTCTTGGTTTTTCTCTTTGTGTGGAATCAGAAAAGACCCCGAATAGCCAGGGGAATTTTAAAAAAGAAAACCATAGCTGGGGGCATCACAATGCCAGATTTCAGGTTGTACTACAAAGCTGTGGTCATCAAGACAGTCTGGTACTGGCACAAAAACAGACACACAGATCAATGGAACAGAATAGAGAATCCAGAAGTGGACCCTTAACTTTATGGTCAACGAATATTCGATAAAGGAGGAAAGACTATCCACTGGAAGAAAGTCTCTTCAATAAGAGTGCTGGGAAAATTGGACATCCACAAGCAGAAGAACGAAACTAGACCACTCTCTTTCACCAGACACAAAGATAAACTCAAAATGGATGAAAGATCTAAATGTGAGACAAGATTCCATCAAAATCCTAGAGGGGAACACAGGCAACACCCTTTTTGAACTCAGCCACAGTAACTTCTTGCAAGATACATCCACGAAGGCAAAAGAAACAAAAGCAAAAATGAACTCTTGGGACTTCATCAAGATAAGAAGCTTCTGCACAGCAAAGGATACAGTCAACAAAACTAAAAGACAACCTACAGAATGGGAGAAGATATTTGCAAATGACGTATCAGATAAAGGGCTAGTTTCCAAGATCTATAAAGAACTTATTAAACTCAACAGCAAAGAAACAAACAATCCAATCATGAAATGGGCAAAAGACATGAAGAGAAATCTCACAGAGGAAGACATAGACATGGCCAACATGCACATGAGAAAATGCTCCGCATCACTGGCCATCAGGGAAATACAAATCAAAACCACAATGAGATACCACCTCACACCAGTGAGAATGGGGAAAATTAGCAAAGCAGGAAACCACAAATGTCGGAGAGGATGCGGAGAAAGGGGAACCCTCCTGCATTGTTGGTGGGAATGTGAACTGGTGCAGCCACTCTGGAAAACTGTGTGGAGGTTCCTCAAAGAGTTAACAATAGACCTGCCCTACGACCCAGCAATTGCACTGTTGGGGATTTACCCCAAAGATTCAGATGCAATGAAACACTAGGACAACCGCACCCCGATGTTTATAGCAGCAATGTCCACAAGAGACAAACAGTGGAAGGAGCCTCGGTGTCCATCGAAAGATGAATGGATAAAGAAGATGTGGTCTATGTATACAATGGAATATTCCTCAGCCATTAGAAATGACAAATACCCACCATTTGCTTCGACGTGGATGGAACTGGAAGGTATTATGCTGAGTGAAGTAAGTCAATCGGAGAAGGACAAACAGTGTATGTTCTCATTCATTTGGGGAATATAAATAATAGTGAAAGGGAATAGAAGGGAAGAGAGAAGAAATGTGTGGGAAATATCAGAAAGGGAGACAGAACATGAAAACTCCTAACTCTGGGAAATGAACTAGGGGTGGTGGAAGAGGAGGAGGGTGGGGGGTGGGGGTGAGTGAGTGACGGGCACTGAGGGGGACACTTGACGGGATGAGTACTGGGTGTTATTCTGTATGTTGGCAAATTGAACACCAATAAAAAATAAATTTATTTTTTAGAAAAAGATGAAGCTCACGTGAAATGTAAAGGAGCCTGCTAGCCAGATGCCAGAAGTAGGTAACGTGCCCCCACCTCACCGGCACTGTGGGCCCCAGGTGGCCCCCTCCTGGTAGGGTAGTGAGGCCTGCCCAGCTCACCAGGAAGGGGGATTCTGTCTCCTACCCCCTGGGGGCCTGGGTGATGAGGTGAGAGAAGCCAGGCAGGAGCTCTCTCTCTCTGTCTCTCTCTCTCTCTCTTCTCTCTCACACACACACACACACAGCCGGGTGCCCACACCCCCTCGGAGTCTTGCACCTCATCTCAGAGCCACAGCCTCGGGTTCCCCTGGACCTGGCCTCTGGCCAGGTGTCTCTGGGCCCTGAGCAGAACCTCCTCCCTGCTCTGATGCAGGGGGCATCCCTGGTGGCTGCTTGGGCAACTAGTCCTCAAACACACGTTCTCGCCCTGGGAGCCGAGCCCAGCCTCCAGAGCAGGAGGTCCAGTTTCGAGAATCCATTCACACCCTGCTTCCAGGCCCCTGCCCCTACTGCCACCCCTATGTCCCAGGGAACCACAATTCCCTCTGGGGGCGAGGATCAGGGCTCAGGATTTCTAGAAGGCAGGTCCTCCCCAGTTACTCTGGAGCTTCTTAAGAGGGGGACACGGCCTAGCCTTGCTCTTGTAAATCACAGGGAAACAGGACCAGACCTGCCACGACTCAGGGCTATTTCTGCAGCCTCCGCTAATTTGCTTTCATTAATCAAACTCAGCAATTCCCTGGAGAGGCCGTACAGCTGGGAGAAGCCCCAAGCCATGGAGACCGTCTGCTAGTCCCTACTCGGCCTGGTCCAAGGGAGCCCAGCGCCCCTGGCCCTGCTCCTCAGTGGTCCACACCTCAAAAGTAGGCCCAGACCTGTCCCTCGAGCCACTCCCTCCCTTCCTTCCATGCCCGCAGCTGCCTGAGCCAGAGAGCCAGAGCCAGAGCAGAGCCAGAGCAGAGCCACAGCTAGAGCGAGAGCCAGAGCAGAGCCAGAGCCAAGGCCAGAGCAGAACCAGAGCAGAGCAGAGCCACAGCCACAGCCACAGCCAAAGCAGAGCCAGAGCCAGAGCAGAGCCAGAGCAGAGCCAGAAGGGAGCCAGAGGGGAGCCAGCGCCTGTCCTAGGTGAATACCTTAGGTTGTCACCGGCTCCACACTAGACAGCCACCGGCTGACAGGAGAGCTTCGGGTCTCCCCAGGTGTCCCTGGCTGTGGATCTTCTGCTCTCTCTGGGTGTCTCTGGCTGCGGATCCCAGCCCCAGGCCTTGTAGGCACCAGCCAGACTCACTGCCAGCACCCCCCTCACTGCGCCCCATCTTCTCTGCCCCAATCTTTAATTCCCGTTTGCGAGAATTCCACACAACTCTGCCAACTGGCTTCTAGGTTTCCCACCGGCCCTGAGTGCCCCTGATTTACTCCACATGCCCTCCGCAGCTCCCCCCTCCTCCCTCCTCTCCCTTCCCCAGGAGGGGAATTGAAGACCGTTTAAAATAGAGCAAATCAAAGTGCAGAGGCTGATGCCAAGTGCAGTTCCGCAGGAATCACTGGGAGGCTGGCTCCCTCCTGCTGGAAGGCCTCCCCAAGGCAGGCATTGTGCTCCCCTCTGAGCCTCCCACCTCCCTCCCACCCCCATGTTTGAATCCTGCCAGACTTGCATGCGGCTGGTAGAGATGATGTTCAGACTGCAGGTTGCTGGCAGGGCTCGGGGAGCCAGGAGAGAGGAGCATGAATGGGTTTAGATGCGGCTCTGTGGGGCTCGTCAGCCTCCACCTCCACCCTGGAGGCCCTTCTGTGAGCTGAGGGCCCAGGGAAATGGCAGGCCGCGGAGGCAGCAAGCAGGGCAGCAGGTTAGGAGAGGCGCGTAAAATACAGGACTCCCAGCTAAGATGGAATTTCAGACCAACAAGAAATACTTGTCAGTATTAGTATATCCCATGTCGTATTTGGGATACACTTACACTAAAAGATGTGTTTGTGGTTGATCCAAAATTCGCATTTAACAGAGTACCCTGTTCTGTTCTTTTCTGTTTTGTTTTGTTTTGTTTTCTGTGTGCTAGATTAGGGCAACCCTAAGGTAAACCCTGATGGTGTCTCTTAGACTCATGCCCCTCCAGCTGCATGGAGGGAAGAGGAATGAGCGGCCACACTAGCTTCCCAAGGCTGCCCTCACTAAGCACCCCAGACCGGATGTTTAGCATCTTATATTTATGGAGGCCAGAGGTCTGCAATCCAGGTGCTGGTAGAGCCATGCTCTCTCTGAACACTTGAGGAGAATCCTCCCTCGCTGCTTCCAGCTTCTGCGGGTTGCCAGAAATCCTCGGCATCCCTTGGCTTGCGTCAGCATCGTTCCAATCTCTGTCTCTGTCATCATGCGCTGGTCTCCGTGTGTGTCTCCCGGTATCTGTGGTCTCTGCTTGTAAGGATGCGAGTCTGTGGAGCAGGGCACACCCCGGTCCAGACGGGCCCCATCTGCCTTGACTACATCTGCAGAGGCCCCATCCCCAAAGGAGGTTCCTGGTGGATGTGAATTTGAGGGGACACTGTTCAATCCGGTCGACATTCCCTCTGGTTCACTGACACCCATATCACTGAAAGCTTTCAGATCCCGATGATCATAAAATCGACCAAGGAGCTGTCCCTCTGAAACAACTCTGGCGTGAGTGGGGAGGCCGAAGCTGCCTCTCTCCTCTTCCTGCAATCTGCCTGTGTAAGGATGCGAGTCTGTGGAGCAGGGCACACCCCGGTCCAGACGGCCCCATCTGCCTTGACTACATCTGCAGAGGCCCAATCCCAAAGAGGTTCCTGGTGGATGTGAATTTGAGGGGACACTGTTCATCCGGTCGACATTCCCTCTGCGTTCACTGACACCCATCTCACTGAAAGCTTTCAGATCCCGATGATCATAAAATCGACCAAAAAACAGATATCCCATATCTGCTCCGAGTCCATGAGGGCCACACTCGCGTGAGTCAGGGCGGCAGGAGCTGTCCCTCTGAAACACTCCTGTCGTGAGTGGGGGAGGCCGAAGCTGCCTCTCTCCTCTTCCTGCAAAAAGCCCATCAGAAACGACCCCCCGTTGGGCCTGAGAAACACACCCGATGCCACCAACACCACCATCACCACCATCAGAAAACCGGGCCTCGGTGTTCATGCACCTGGGCCCATTTGCCGAGACGCCCCTGAATGTTTGTGCGAGGCTGAGAGGCTGAGTTCTCTCGGAGGGAAAGGAAGCCTCTTCTGAGGTAAAAACTGCATCTGGACCTGTGTACAGGCTGCGTGGCCTGAGTGCCCCACGCCCCTGACCGGTCCTGCTGTCACTCTGACCGGGGCGTGAGGCCTGGCTGGGGAAGTGCCCGCAGCTGGTATAGGGAGGAGGTTCACGAGCCGCACAGGGTCCGAAGACGATGCCCTCAGAGGGGGCAGATGGGAAGCCCCCAGAATCCCGCGGAGCCCCCAGAGCTCCAGGCCTCTGGCCCACCCACAGCCGTGGCTCAGCCCCAGTGTCGGTTCTGGGCCGGGACTGTGTCATGAACACCCACAGTGCTGCGCGGCTGACAAACAGGCCTGCTTGGGGCCTTTCAGAGGGGAGAAGTCCTCACTCCAGTTCCTTAGTATCAATAACTAATTAATGGGGCCCATCGCCTGGGTCCACAATAAATACTAACAGCAGAGAGTAGTCCGTGACGAACCGCAGGAAACTGCCACACGGGCACACGCATGTACAAACATGCACACAGGCATGTACGCACACTGGGCAGCTCCTTCTCAGGGCCCTGTCTGCCTCCCTCCCCTCGACATGTCCCTCTGGCCCCAGGGCAGCCGGACCGGGCAGCTGGGCAGCACCCTCTGGCCCCACTGTACCCGCCACGGGGAGAAGGCATCATTCTTTCCCCGGGGCCTGGTGACCCGTCTCAGGGGTGAGTGGGGTCAGGCTGGGGCTACCTCCCTATCAGCTGGGTCTGCAGGAGAATACTTGATTTTCTGGGCCGATGGCAGCTTCACTCTGTCAGGTAAAGGCCCAAAACATCTTTCATCCCATCCTCCTGGCCCGAGGCCCTCCCCCTTACATACCTGCGGGATTCCTCATAGAAATGGGAATTCAAAGCCTTGAATCCTCCATTATGCGACCTCTGCAAATGGCTTCATCTGGTATTGAGAAACTCAAATGAGTAGGTCTTTTGGGCACCTGGGTGATTCGGTTGGCTAAAGGTCCAACTCTTGACCTCAGGGATGTGGGATTGAGCCCCGAGGCAGGCTCCACTCTCAGCGGGGAGTCCGCTTGAGATTTTCTCTCTCTCCCTCTGCCCCAGCCCCCTCTAAAATTGAATACATAAAACTTTATTTTTTAACAGATTTTATTTATTTATCCATGAGAGACACACAGAGAGAGGTAGAGACACAGGTAGAGAGGAGAAGCAGGCTCCCTGCAGGGAGCCCAATGCGGGACTCGATCCCAGGACCCCGGGATCATGACCTGAGCCAAAGGCAGACCCTCAGCCACTGAGCCACCCAGGCATCCCACACATAAAACTTTAAAACAAAAGAAAGCAAAACACAAAAACAGAGGGGTAGGTCTTTGAAGTACTTAGGATGCGCTGATCTTTCTGAGCATTCCAGCACCTTGAGTGTCCTCCTACTGTGCCAGGATCTGTGTATCATTTGTAAAGCGGCATAATGTGAACATGACGGGCCCTGACATAATTAACAGAATATTTTAATATAAAGAGGAGTAACTCGTGTCTGAGTAACCCACACACACCCACAGGGACCCCATCTTCAGTCAAGTTTGTTGATTCAGAGACAGACTTTCTCCCTCTGATGGGGAAGTGATGACACAGCCCACCCCGACCCAACGGGAGGACCGAGCCCAGAGACACCCCTGTGCAGGGGAGAAGCAACTTCAAGAACTGCTGGAAAGAAAACAAAGGATCCTTGAGTCCCCCAGGCCCCCTGCCTCAGGCCAGAGGGAAGGGGGCACCAGTGGAAGCCAGGGTCTGTGACAGCAGGGAAACCCCAAATAACAGGAGCCCCCAAAGAAGTCAAATATGGGGTGGGGTGAGGTGGAAGGAGCCGTGAGCAGGAGCGGCCGCTGGGCTGGCCTCCCTGGGACTCCGTCGCTCCTCACACAGGGCCTTCCTGCGTGTCCATGATGAGCAGCCACGGGAGCAAAATACAGCTGAAGCCCGAGTTTGCAAAGCCTGAGACAGAAGACAATCCACTGTGGTGGTTGAAGAAAGCTTACAATCCATGTCATCTGACGCAGACGGGACGGTGGGAGGAATCGCCATCATGCTGTTGGCCCTTGGGTCTGCTCGCTAATCACTTTGCCTAAGTGACTGTCTAGGGTGGCCCTGCCCGCGGACCCACTGAGCATTTCTGGGGTCTGCACAAGAGGGGCCCTCCAGCAGCAATGCTGCCCTTCCCTTGACCCACAGGCCTCTAGCCTTCTGCTCTTTGGGCAAGGGCCCCCCAGGGCCAAAACTGAGAGCTATCATGTCTCCTTTCTTTGCTTCTCTTCTGGGACGTCCCTTAACACTAAGCAAGATTCCAGGAAAGGCCATCTGTGAGCCAGTGAAAACCCCTGTCGCCTTCAGTGACTCTGTTTAATTAGACTGCTTGCCTAACACCCAGCACTGAGCCAAGAATGACTGAGAAGGTGGCGACCACATCCCAGGCTTCTCCAGGCACCATGTGTTGGTTCACACAAACGCAGAGGAATTCCACATGGCAGTACCGTGGAAAAAAGGCGGGAGAAATTATTCCAGGTCTGGCATTTATTTATTTATTTATATTTTATTTTATTTTTTGGGTCCGGCCTTTAAAAAAAATCTTTTATATATTTTTTTAATCTATTGGATCCAGAAGGAGAGAGTTGGATGCCGTAGCCAAGTTTCAAGTAGAGTTGTGCTTAGGGCCTTCTTCCCCAGCATTCGGATCCCCTCCAACGCTGGCATCCTCAGAAGGAAACCTCCATGTCAAACGCTTTCATTTACAAGAGTAAGAAACCCCAGCTGAGCTCACAGTCAGGAAAAGTGATTTCAAGGGAGGAGCTTTAACACGGGAATTGGTCGTATAGGTGATGGAGGGCTGAAAGGGAAAGACCCGGTGAGGGACACTGGAGCACAAAAGATGGTCATAGCAGGCAGGTACAAAGCCTAGCATGTGGGGAACAATGCAAGGGGCCCCACGGAGCAGGGACACTGACCTCCCGGCCTGGGTGATGTCCCACTAGCTGCGGGCTGGCATCTCTAACAGGCATCAGGAGGCAGGTTCAGGGCGCAGAGGTGGAAGTGGCAGTGGAAGGAACCGCTGCTGCGCCCAGGACAGGACAAAGTGCTGCTGCTGGAGCAACAACCACAGGAACAGGGACCCAACAAGAAACAGGGAGTCCCCCTCTCCCTCCTCTTTCCCAGCTCCCGCCTCCTAGGGGCCATTTGGGCTGAACAACCGAGCAGGAGCCCGCCTGCCAAGGAGATCTGCAGGTTTGTAATCCCAGCCTTGGCAGCACGGAGCTGAGAACAGGAGCCTGGCTTTGGGGTGAGACGGGGGAAACAGCCACAGAAGTCGCTGCGTCTTAGCACCCCCGCCCGCCCCCCATCCCCAACCCAGCATTGGGCACCGTCCTCTCTCCCAGGGGGCCCGCGGCTTCCTCGGGCCAGAAGCTTGAGAAACAGTTACTAGCAAAAGATGGGTCAGAGGAGCCGCGGATTTCAGATCACAGCAGTAGACTGAGGTCCTTAACCCCCCCTCACCCCGCCCCGCTGTCCCGGGATGTCCTCTGTGAGCACCCAGGTCGCTCCGGGGCGGGGAGGGATGCAGTGGCAGGTGCACGGGCAGGGCGGGCCGCAGGCTGCTGTCCTGGCACCGGCCTCGTCCGCGGGCCGGCCGCCCGCGCCCCGGTCCGGCCCGGCCTCCCGCTGCCTCTGCAGGTGCTGGGCGCCCCTACACCCCGGCACCCCGCGCGGGCAGCTCCAGCCCCCAGCTCCGCTCTGCCTCAGGGCGCCCCGCGGGCTCCTCCCGGGGCGGCGCGGGCACTGGGACGACGCGCCCCCTGGTGGCGGCCGGTGGAACTGCTCACATCCCGGCCTCCCCTCCCGCCGCGGGGAAGGTCGCAGGGTTCCTGGCCTGGCCTTGTGTGGTCAGACGACTGTCCTGATCGCAGATCCCCTCCGAGGGGGCCCTCCTGTGGAGCTCCAAATTCCGGATGGAGGCATTAAGTTCTTTTTCTTCTTTCATTAAGGAGTCAATCCCATTTACAATTGCACCCAAAAGCATAAGATACCTAGGAATAAACCTAACCAAGGAGGGAAAGGATCGACACCCTAAAAACCACAGAATACTTCTGAAAAAAATTGAGTAAGACACCAAGAGATGGAAAAATATTCCATGCTCGTGGATTGGAAGAATGAATATTGTGCAAATGTCAATGTTACCCAGGGCAATTTACACGTTTAATGCAATCCCTATCAAAATACCATGGACTTTCTTCAGAGAGTTAGAACAAATTATTTTAAGATTTGTGTGGAATCAGAAAAGACCCTGAATCGCCAGGGGAATATTCAAAAAGAAACCCATATCTGGGGGCATCACAATGCCAGATTTCAGGCTGTACTACAAAGCTGTGGTCATCAAGAGAGTGTGGTAATAGCACAAAAACAGACACATAGATCAATGGAACAGAATAGAGAATCCAGAAGTGGACCCTCAACTTTATGGTCAACTAATATTTGACAAAGGAGGAACGACTATCCACTGGAAGAAAGATAGTCTCTTCAATAAATGGTGCTGGGAAAATTGGACATCCACATGCAGAAGAATGAAACTAGACCACTCTCTTGCACCATACACAAAGATAAACTCAAAATGGATGAAAGATCTAAATGTGAGACAAGATTCCATCAAAATCCTAGAGGGGAACACAGGCAACACCCTTTTTGAACTCGGCCACAGTAACTTCTTGCAAGATACATCCACGAAGGCAAAAGAAACAAAAGCAAAAATGAACTCTTGGGACTTCATCAAGATAAGAAGCTTCTGCACAGCAAAGGATACAGTCAACAAAACTAAAAGACAACCTACAGAATGGGAGAAGATATTTGCAAATGACGTATCAGATAAAGGGCTAGTTTCCAAGATCTATAAAGAACTTCTTCAACTCAACAGCAAAGAAACAAACAATCCAATCATGAAATGGGCAAAAGACACGAACAGAAATCTCACAGAGGAAGACATACACATGGCCAACATGCACATGAGGAAATGCTCCCCATCACCTGCCATCAGGGAAATACAAATCAAAACCACAATGAGATACCACCTCACACCCGTGAGAATGGGGAACATTAACAAGGCAGGAAACCACAAATGTTGGAGAGGATGCGGAGAAGGGGAACCCTCTTATACTGTTGGTGGGAATGTAAACTGGTGCAGCCACTCTGGAAAACTGTGTGGAGGTTCCTCAAAGAGTTAACAATAGACCTGCCCTACGACCCAGCAATTGCACTGTTGGGGATTTACCCCAAAGATACAGATGCAGTGAAACACCGGGACACCCGCGCCCCGATGTCTCTAGCAGCAATGTCGACAATAGCCAAACTGTGGAAGGAGCCTCGGTGTCCATCGAAGATGAATGGATAAAGAAGATGTGGTCTATGTATACATGGAATATTCCTCAGCCATTAGAAATGACAAATACCCACCATTTGCTTCAACATTAATGGAACTGGAGGGTATTATGCTGAGTGAAGTAAGTCAATTGGAGAAGGACAAACAGTGTATGTTCTCATTCATTTGGGGAATATAAATAATAGTGAAAGGGAATATAAGGGAAGGGAGAAGAAATGTGTGGGAAATATCAGAAAGGGAGACAGAACATAAAGACTCCTAACTCTGGGAAAGAACTAGGGGTGGTGGAAGGGGAGGAGGGCGGGGGGTGGGGGTGAGTGGGTGACGGGCACTGAGGGGGACACTTGACGGGATGAGCACTGGGTGTTGTTCTGTATGTTGGTAAATTGAACACCAATGAAAAGTTAATTTATAAAAAAATTAAATTAAATAATAAATTGGAGTTCGATTTGCCAACATATAGCATAACACCCAGTGCTCATCCCATCTGTGTACCTCTCAGTGCCCATCACCCAGTCACCCCGTCCCCCTCCCCACCTCCCCTTCCACCACTCCTTGTTCATTTCCCAGAGTTAGGAGGCATTAGTATTAGAAAAACTAGATTAAGACCATGGACAGGCTGATCTTTGGACTAGGAAGAATGATGAGAGGGGCCAGCAAGTCTCGCCCACACCTGTGTCTCTTGCATCACCTAAGTCCTTCATCTCGATTGACTGAAGTGACACTGTTGCAGCTCAGTCTGTTGCTGAGGGCCAGAAGTGCCCAGATTGCATCCTGAGGCCATGTGAAGACCCCCTAACTACTGACATTTTTTCTTTTCCCCATAAAAAATTCCTTCATTCTACTCAGACCCCAAAATTTCTATCCCCTCCTCCAAAAAAAAAAAGAAAAGAAAAAAAAAAGAGAAAGGAAAGAAAAGAAAGAAAATAAAATAAAACAAATTATAAAAAAAATAAAATTAAATAATAAATTGGAGTTCGATTTGCCAACATATAGCATAACACCCAGTGCTCATCCCATCGGTGTACCCCTCAGAAAAGAAAAGAAGAGAAAAGAAAGGAAAAGGAATGGAAAGGAAAAAAAGCCAGATTCTCAGAATACTTAATTAATCTAAAAAATTCTCTGGCTGGAGAGATGTAAACCCATGCGTGAAAGAGCCTCACTTTCCTAGGTCAGATATTAGTGATTTTAGAACACTTGGCTCATTAAAAGAAGAACAAGCCAACAAAACAAAGGAAGGAGGGAAGACAAAGGGGAGCGAGAAGGAAGGACAGGGAGAAAAAGAGGTGAGATTTCTGTCTCCCCATGGTACTCGCCTCCTTTGCCAGGAAGTAGAAAGTAAAGCACACAGAATGCATGCAAACATCCCTATCTGCCCTTGTTCTATTTCCTATCAGAAACAGGTTGCTCCAGAGATGGGTGAAGGGCAGCCCTATCCTCTCCCTGCCCACCAGCACCTCGCCCACCAGATGTGGGGTGGCCCAGCATTCAAGGAGACCTCTTCTGGGGATGGTGCGAGAAAAATTCTGCAGCGTTTCTGCATGGAAGCTTCACAGGTTCTGGAGACCCCCTCTTGAAGGCAAGGATTCTCCCTACTTGGCACAGAGGGATGGCCTCCTGGCCAGGGCGGCCCCAGCCTGGATGCACCCCCCATACCAAGTATACTCTCAACCCCATGAGTCTCCTAATCTGATGCTGGCCAGCCCCAATGGTTAGGATCACCTGGCTTGTACTGGCTCAGAACACCTGTAACTTCCAACCTCTGGTCCTCCTTGGCTCCTGGCACCCTACAGAATAAGTCTAATCCTCCTTCCACAACCACATCTGGGTTGTCCTGGCTGCCTCCTACCACCCACTACAGCCACCATCCCTATCAAGTCTGCTCTTCTCCCATTCCTCATCCAGCCACTCTCCTCTGGACATCTACCATTTAAAAGGGTCATCATCTATCTCTGTTGAACTTGACCCACTAACCTAAGGGTGGTAGGACTAGCTCAGCTCTGAATACCATACTTAGAGGGCATCCAAAGATGCCAAACACAAGTCTTCAAGTGAATAGTGCCAAGAGCCCTGTGGCAATCCACTAGAGACATCTGCAATCCATTAAGCAACACTCCTTATTCATTCAGCCAGCTAACTATCCACGTAAGTGTGCCAACTTCCAGTTTACTTTTTCCATTTTGTGCATAAAAATTGGTGAAAAACCTTGCTGAGGTTTACATTTTTATTCATGCATGTATTCATTCATTCATCCAACAAATAATTATTGAACTCTTAATATGTGCTGGGTACTACTCCAGGGGCTGGAGCTACTGTATCAAACAAGATGGATGATGGCCCTTCTCTTAGGGAGTTTAAATCGATGGGAGGTTGGGAGAGGAGCGGAAGTGGTCAACAAACAAATTAATTAATTAATGAGATAATTCCAGAGAGTGTTTTAAAGAAAATAAAGGGACCTGGATTGTAGCACCGGGCAACATGGAAGCAGGAGATGGAGTAAGACCCTGGTGATGGCTCAGATGCGCGATGCCTGCCACACATCTCTCTCTCATCTACCAGGCTCATGGCCCCAGGAATATGCAGGGTTGTATGACCAGGTTTGTCCTGGTTACCTGGGGTGATGGGTTCTAGCAGTTTATTGGGGCCCACGAGATTGTCTCACTTTCCTCACTTATGCCTTAGAGCACCCCAGCAGAATGTTCTCTGGGGCTCTCTCATGGCTCTGAATGTCATCCCACTCCCTGCCAGCTTCCCAAGAGGGGAGAGTACAATAAGGAGCAATCAGGCGCTTTCCTTCTTTCTTCTCCAGCCCTGTCTTGGAGCTTATTTCCTCTTTCGAAGTGCCTTCCACCTTTTTCCACCTGGAGACACTTCTGTTAGAATAGAAAGCAGACGTGGACAAGCCCCATGCTCCAGACACGCCCTTCAAAGCAGTAGGTCGGTGTTGACCAATTGCCCCTTTTGCTCAACCTGCTGAACTTCTCACGCCCTTGATGTGACTTTTAACGCCTTTGGACCTGCTCACATCATGGGACAAGTTTGTGCAAGGTCAGCTATCATTGGGCCAGTGAGTTGATGCCTGCCTTCTGCTGCGCTGCCCAGAGCGCCCTGTGCAATGATCCTGGCTTCCCCAGGCACCTTCTTCGCCCTCCCTCCTCCAGTCATGACAGGAACGATCCTCAGGAGACTACTTCTGAGAACTTCCCATCCCTCTAGCACAGGGCTGGGGTTAGGGTGCATACTTAGGGGACTGCCAAAGAAATGCAGTAATCAAGATCAATATGATCTTAAGGCAAAAAAAAATTAAAACCTAATTAATGCAAAAAAATCCAATGAACAAAATACCACAACTTTAAATAAAGTCAAGATCAGGGGCATCTGGGTGGCTGAGTCAGTTAAGCGTCTGTCTTCAGCTCAGATCATGATCCCAGAGTCCTCGGATCGAGCCCGGTGTCAGGCTCCCTGCTCAGTGGGGAGCTTGCTTCTCCCTCTCCCTCTTCCCCTCCCTTGCTCATGCTCCCTTTGGCCCCCGCACACTCTCACTCACATAAATAAATAAATAAATAAATAAATAAATAAATAAATAAATAAATCTTAAAAAAAAGACAGGATTAGTAATTTTCCTTTTGCCTTGGGTGCCCACACGGCCTCGCACAGCCTTTTTCTAAATTGTCATAAAAGTATTTGTAGCGTTTATGTAATTGCCTTTGGGGGTACAGTTCAGAGGCATGGCATGCGTCCACACTGCTGTGCCACCATTACCCTGCTACTGCCTTCACCTACCTTCCCTCCTGAAGCCCAGTGACCGCCACCCTGATGCCCTGCCCCGGCCGGATCTGCCTTCCTCACTCCTGGAACCCCGCTCCGTGTCTACCAGGACCTCCCCCCCCCCCCCCCCGCCAAAGCAGATTGGAGTTTTCTCCCAAGTTCCTCATCACATCCACGTCACTCTGTGCCGGCAGAAGCGGGGACAGCGGTGTCCTGGTCTGTTCTGGTACCTTCCAAGGGGTGGGGGGAACGCACAGCGGCTGTGTGCGCCCTCTGGTCTGGCCTGAGCGGACGGCACCCCTGGGCTCCAATGTGGGCAAGCAGTCCCCCACCCTGTCCAGCCAGGGGGACCCGTTTCCCCCCACCAGGCCCAGATTCCGTTCAGAAGCCCAGATACAGAAAGGTCAGGCTGTTTCCTCAGCTGCTGAGAAAGCTTTTTTGCTTGTTTGTTTGTTTTTAACAAGATCGAGGAGGAAAAGGAGAATCTGTT